>NC_086453.1:25908968-26123968 GCF_028390025.1 Pseudophryne corroboree | reverse complement strand
CTGTGTGGTGACTGGGGGGTAACAGGCTGTGTGTGTAATGACTGGAGAGTACAGGCTGTGTGTGTGGTGACTGGGGGGTAACAGGCTGTGTGTGTGGTGACTGGAGAGGACAGGCTGTGTGTGTGGTGACTGGGGGGTAACAGGCTGTGTGTGTGGTGACTGGAGAGGACAGGCTGTGTGTGTGGTGACTGGGGGGTAAAAGGCTGTGTGTGTGGTGACTGGAGAGGACAGGCTGTGTGTGTGGTGACTGGGGGGTAACAGGCTGTGTGGTGTGTAGTGACTGGCAGTGCCAGATTAAGGTCCACGTGGGCCTGGAGCTGAAATTTATGAAGGGCCTATAGTGTGACACCAAACGGGGTGGGACAAGCACCAAGGGTGTGTGACTAATGATATGGAGGGCATAACCAGTGCATTGAGGAATGGTCTGTAAAGGCGGCATGTCTAGCACCATGATGGTCTTAATACTGCCTACCTTCGGCCACCTCAATGTCCCTCCCCTCTTCATATATATATATTAGTGATGTGCACCGGACATTTTTCGGGTTTTGTGTAGTGATGTGCACCGGAAATTTTTCGGGTTTTGTGTTTTGGTTTTGGATTCGGTTCCGCGGCCGTGTTTTGGATTCGGACGCGTTTTGGCAAAACCTCCCTAAAATGTTTTGTCGGATTCGGGTGTTTTTTTACAAAAAACCCTCAAAAACAGCTTAAATCATAGAATGTGGGGGTCATTTTGATCCCATAGTATTATTAACCTCAATAACCATAATTTCCACTCATTTTCAGTCTATTCTGAACACCTCACACATCACCTGTATAGTATACTTGACGACACAGAGGTAGGTAGAGCAGTGGCCTACTGTACCGTACTGCTATATATTATATACTGGTGGTCAGCAAAATTATGCACTGTACTCCTACTATATATACTACAATGCAGCACAGATATGGAGCGTTTTTCAGGCAGAGAACGTATAATACTGGTGGTCACTGGTCAGCAAAACTCTGCACTGTACTCCTCCTATATAATACTGGTGGTCCCCAGTCCCCACAATAAAGCAGTGTGAGCACAGAAATATGCAGCACACTGAGTACAGATATGGAGCGTTTTTCAGGCAGAGAACGTATAATACTGGTGGTCACTGGTCAGCAAAACTCTGCACTGTACTCCTCCTATATAATACTGGTGGTCCCCAGTCCCCACAATAAAGCAGTGTGAGCACTGATATATGCAGCACACTGAGCACAGATATGGAGCGTTTTTCAGGCAGAGAACGTATAATACTGGTGGTCACTGGTCAGCAAAACTCTGCACTGTACTCCTCCTATATAATACTGGTGGTCCCCAGTCCCCACAATTAAGCAGTGTGAGCACAGATATATGCAGCACACTGAGCACAGATATGGAGCGTTTTTCAGGCAGAGAACGTATAATACTGGTGGTCACTGGTCAGCAAAACTCTGCACTGTACTCCTCCTATATAATACTGGTGGTCCCCAGTCCCCACAATTAAGCAGTGTGAGCACAGATATATGCAGCACACTGAGCACAGATATGGAGCGTTTTTCAGGCAGAGAACGTAGATATTTACAGCACACTGAGCTCAGATTATTTGCAGCACACTGAGCACAGATATTTGCAGCACACTGAGCACAGATTACGGAGCTTTTCACGGAGAGAACGCTGCCACGTCCTCTCCGTTCAATCTCCAATGCACGAGTTAAAATGGCGGCGACGCGAGGCTCCTTATATAGAATACGAATCTCGCGAGAATCCGACAGCGGGATGATGACGTTCGGGCGCGCTCGGGTTAACCAAGCAAGGCTGGAGGATCCGAGTATGCCTCGGAACCGTGTAAAATAGGTGAAGTTCGGGGGGGTTAGGATTCCGAGGAACCGAACCCGCTCATCACATATATATATATATATATATATATATATATATATACACATACATACATATGCACACACACACACACATATATATATATATATATATATATATATATATACACATATATATACACCCCCGCCCTCACAAACACATTTTGGTTGCATGATAGTAGTCACCTTTGGTAATATGCACATATCACACCACCTTTGTGCAGGCACAGGTGTAAGTATTGCTGCCTGTGCTACACTACCTTTCCCACCAGGCATTTCAATACCTGTCACACATCAATCAATGCTGTATACAAAACTACTACTCATAGATACCACCCCTTAAATGCTGAAATATTCCTCATTCACCACCACTCCTTTATGTCTGAATGTTCTGCATTGTCCTCCCCTCTCCTCCCATACCTGTATGTGTTGCACTAAGCTTCCCCCTTCATATGTATGTTCTGTATTGTGCTCCCGCCCTCATCTGTATGTTCTGTATTGTGCTTCCCCCTTCATATGTATGTTCTGTATTGTGCTCCCGCCCTCATCTGTATGTTCTGTATTGTGCTTCCCCCTTCATATGTATGTTCTGTATTGTGCTCCCGCCCTCATCTGTATGCCCTGTATTGTGCTTCCCCCTTCATATGTATGTTCTGTATTGTGCTTCCCCCTTCATATGTATGTTCTGTATTGTGCTTCCCCCTTCATATGTATGTTCTGTATTGTGCTCCCGCCCTCATCTGTATGCCCTGTATTGTGCTTCCCCCTTCATATGTATGTTCTGTATTGTGCTTCCCCCTTCATATGTATGTTCTGTATTGTGCTTCCCCCTTCATATGTATGTTCTGTATTGTGCTTCCCCCTTCATATGTATGTTCTGTATTGTGCTCCCGCCCTCATCTGTATGTTCTGTATTGTGCTTCCCCCCTCATCTGTATGTTCTGTATTGTGCTTCCCCCTTCATATGTATGTTCTGTATTGTGCTTCCCCCTTCATATGTATGTTCTGTATTGTGCTTCCCCCCTCATCTGTATGTTCTGTATTGTGCTCCCGCCCTCATCTGTATGTTCTGTATTGTGCTCCCGCCCTCATCTGTATGTTCTGTATTGTGCTTCCCCCCTCATCTGTATGTTCTGTATTGTGCTTCCCCCCTCATCTGTATGTTCTGTATTGTGCTTCCCCCCTCATCTGTATGTTCTGTATTGTGCTTCCCCCTTCATATGTATGTTCTGTATTGTGCTTCCCCCCTCATCTGTATGTTCTGTATTGTGCTCCCGCCCTCATCTGTATGTTCTGTATTGTGCTTCCCCCCTCATCTGTATGTTCTGTATTGTGCTTCCCCCCTCATCTGTATGTTCTGTATTGTGCTTCCCCCCTCATCTGTATGTTCTGTATTGTGCTTCCCCCTTCATATGTATGTTCTGTATTGTGCTTCCCCCTTCATATGTATGTTCTGTATTGTGCTCCCGCCCTCATCTGTATGCCCTGTATTGTGCTACCCCCTCATCTGTATGTTCTGTATTGTGCTCCCGCCCTCATCTGTATGCCCTGTATTGTGCTACCCCCTCATCTGTATGTTCTGTATTGTGCTCCCGCCCTCATCTGTATGTTCTGTATTGTGCTCCCGCCCTCATCTGTATGCCCTGTATTGTGCTACCCCCTCATCTGTATGTTCTGTATTGTGCTCCCGCCCTCATCTGTATGCCCTGTATTGTGCTTCCCCCCTCATCTGTATGTTCTGTATTGTGCTTCCCCCCTCATCTGTATGTTCTGTATTGTGCTTCCCCCCTCATCTGTATGTTCTGTATTGTGCTTCCCCCTTCATATGTATGTTCTGTATTGTGCTTCCCCCTCATCTGTATGCCCTGTATTGTGCTTCCCCCCTCATCTGTATGCCCTGTATTGTGCTTCCCCCCTCATCTGTATGTTCTGTATTGTGCTTCCCCCTTCATATGTATGCCCTGTATTGTGCTTCCCCCCTCATCTGTATGCCCTGTATTGTGCTTCCCCCCTCATCTGTATGTTCTGTATTGTGCTTCCCCCTTCATATGTATGTTCTGTATTGTGCTACCCCCTCATCTGTATGTTCTGTATTGTGCTTCCCCCCTCACCTGTATGCCCTGTATTGTGCTACCCCCTCATCTGTATGTTCTGTTTTGTGCTCCTGATCCCATCTGTATGTTCTGTATTGTGCTCCTGATCCCATCTGTATGTTTTGTATTGTGCTCCTGATCCCATCTGTATGTTCTGTATTGTGCTCCTGATCCCATCTGTATGTTCTGTATTGTGCTCCTGATCCCTTCTGTATGTTCTGTATTGTGCTTCCCCCCTCATCTGTATGTTCTGTATTGTGCTTCCCCCCTCATCTGTATGTTCTGTTTTGTGCTCCTGATCCCATCTGTATGTTCTGTATTGTGCTCCTGATCCCATCTGTATGTTCTGTATTGTGCTCCTGATCCCATCTGTATGTTCTGTATTGTGCTCCTGATCCCATCTGTATGTTCTGAATTGTGCTACCCCCTCATCTGTATGTTCTGTATTGTGCTACCCCCTCATCTGTATGTTCTGCATTTTGTCCCCAATAAAATGGGGAAAAAACTGTGAAAAATATTGATGGTATATATCTGAATACTGATAAAATCGATAAATAGAGTCTTCTCTTTATACAAATACAACAATATTTATTATTGTGAAAACCTACACAACTCACACAGACATACTGTATATAAAAATACAAATATCAAACCCCTTTTTAGCTAAGTTGGCTTATTTATATTGGGTGTAAATGGTTTCACCCGCTGTAGGAAAAATTTCTTATAGTACCAGTTCATACAAAAAAATCCACTTATATATATTGCAGATGAATAATATAGAATAAGTTACCAGACCACGTTTAGTTCATTAGTAGGAGACTCTTAAATGGAAATCGTCTCTTAAGTTAGCAAGTTCAGGTTCTGGCCAGCCGCATCAGCACCCGGCACGCTGGTGGATTGCTGCCCCGTCAAGCAAATCGGTTAATGAGACGGATAGTGCAGGATGAGGATATATATATTGTTGTCTTGCACACACCTCGGCCGTAGTAGCGCCCCACTTCAAGCAGGTTTGGTAGTGCTCCGGAAGCTTAAGTAGAATTCGTGATCTCCAACAGATACGTATTTGTGGGGATATCTTCATCCTCTCTGGCTCATTAACTTACAGTACCAATTTGCTTGGCGGGGGGAACAATCCACAAGCATGTCGGGTGCTGATGCGGCTGGCCGGTACCTGAACATGCAAACTTTAAGAGACGATTTCCATCTAAGAGTCTCCTACTAATGAACTAAACGTGGTTTGGTAACTTGTTCTATATTATTCATCGGCAATATATATAAGTGGATTTTTTGTATGAACGGTTATTACAATATATTTTTTCTACAACGGATTAAACCATTTACACTCTATATGAATAAGCTAATTTAGCTAAAAAGGGGTTTGATGTTTGTGTTTTTTTATATGTCTATGTGAATTTTGTGTAGGTTTTATATGTGTTTTGGATAATAAATATTGTTTTATTTATATAAAGAGAAGTTGCCTATCAATTTTATCAATAGACAAATATATACCAAATATATCTTGCAGAGTGTCCCCCTCTGTCCATTATTATGCCCCCCATGTCCATTATTATGTCACCCCATCCTGTGTCCATTGCTATTTGTTCCCCCTCTGTCCATTATAATGCCCCCTCTCCCCCCCCCCCCGTGTCCACTATTATATCATTGTTCCCCTCTGTCCATTATTATGTCCCACCCTCCCCTCCATGTACATTAATATTTGGCCCCCCCGTCCATTATTATGTCATCCCCTCCTGTGTCCATTGCTATTAGTTCCCCCGCAGTCCATTATTGTGCCTCCTCACCCCCCCCCCCCCTGTCCATTATTATATAATTGTTCCCCTCTGTCCATTATTATGACCCCCACAGATTGTGTTTTGGTCTCTACCTTGACGATTACGTACCTTCTCTCCTCTCTGTTCCCCTGACTCGGCTCCTCTTCGAGGTGCTGACAGGAGGAAGGTCAGGTGCTGCCAGCGTATAGCAACAGGCAGCATCCGGCAGTCAGGAGGATCCACTGGCGACTCACTTCCTGAGCTAACCCCCATTGTCATCGGCGGCACCCGCGCTCAGAGCACTGCGCGGTGGCGCCTATGTGATGTCATGCGGCGCGACATCACATGGCGCAGAGAAGGGGGAGGCACACTATGCAGCGCAGGGAGGGCATTTGAAGCCTTCCACTGCGCCGCACTTTGAAAGTATGTCTGGGGTGTGGAGATTGTTGTTTACAGTCGGGTTTGAATGGGCAGAGTGGAGCCTCGGACGGCCGCTGGTGGTGAGACAGGAAAATATTTTTTCCTGTCTCCGGCGGATTCTCCATGGTTCTGTGGGCCTATTTTCATGGGAGGGCCTGGAGCTGCAGCTCCACCCGCCCCATTGTTAATCCGGCCCTGGTGACTGGAGAGGACAGGCTGTGTGTGTGTTGGGAAGGGGGGGTGTGACTGGGGGAACAAGCCGTGTGTGGTGACTGTAGGGGGGGGCACACAGGCTTCTTCCCACCCTCATGTTGTTTTTATCACTTTCTTTTTTCTTTAAAGAGAGACCTCTCAACCCTCTCCCTCACCCTCCCTGTCTGTCTCACCTCTTTCTTTCTTTCTTTCTTTCTCTCTCTCTCTCTCTCTCTTTCTCCTCCGTCTCTCCCTCTTTCTTTTGCTCTCTCTTTCTTTCGCCCTTTTTTTCTCTCTTTCCCTCTCTCTCATTTCACTCCCCTCTCTCTTACACACTACACCCCCCCTCTCTCTCTCTATCATCTCTCTTACTCCCCCTCTCGCCTCTCTCTCTCCGCTCTCACACTGCTTTCTCTACCCTGCTGTCTGTCTCTCCTCTCTTTTTCTCTCTTTCTCTCTCACCCCCACTCTGTCTCATCTCTTTCTCTCTTTCTTTATCTCTCCTCCCCCACCCACCCCCTCTCTCTTAACCCTCTCAACCCTTCTTTCTTTCTCTCTTTCTATCTATCCTCTCCTCTTTCTTTCTTTCTTTCTTTCTTTCTTTCTTTCTTTCTTTCTTTCTTTCTTTCTTTCTTTCTTTCTTTCTTTCTTTCTTTCTTTCTTTCTTTCTCACCTTTTCTCGTTCTTCCCCCACCCCCATCTTTCCCATGCTCCCTCCTTTGTCTCACCTCTCTCTCTCTTTTTCTTTATCCCCCCTCTCTCTCTCCCCTGCCCTCTTTCCCCAGCCTCCCTCTCAACTCTTTCTTTCTCCCTTTATCTTTTTCTATCCCTCTCTCTCTCTCCCTGCCCTCTCCCTCCTCCTTCCTCTCAACTCTTTCTCCCTTTATCTTTTTCTCTCCCTCTCTCTCTCTCTCTCTCTCTCTCTCCCTCCTCCTCCCTCTCAACTCTTTCTTTCTCCTTTAATCTTTTTCTCTCTCTTCTTCTTTCTTTCTTTCTTTCTTTCTTTCTTTCTTTCTTTCTTTCTTTCTTTCTTTCTTTCTCTTTCACTGGAGCCCTCTTTCTCCCTCATCTCTTTATATTTCTTTCTTTCTTTCTTTCTTTCTTTCTTTCTTTCTTTCTTTCTTTCTTTCTTTCTTTCTTTCTTTCTTTCTTTCTTTCTTTCTCTTTCCTCTCTCACTCCCCCTCTCTGTCTCACCTCACTCTCCCTCCTCTCTCTCCCTCTCTCCCTCCCCCACCCCCCTCATGAGGGGGGATGGATGTTGTATCATGGCACAGCGCAGGGACCCCCTTCCAGGGCAAGGCTGGCTGGAAGGACGGCTCATGCAAAACAAGCACAGTTCATTAAGGTGGGTACAGCCATTGGGGGCCTCAAGGGCCAACATGATGTCTGCTGCTGTTACATGTGTGTGTGTGTGTGTGTGTGTGTGTGTGTGTGTGTGTGTGTGTGTGTGTGTGTGTGTGTGTGTGGAGTTATGGTACAGACTGGTGGAGGGAGATGCAGGGACCCGAGGGGTCAAACTGGGCTCAGTTGGACACTAAAGTGCTAGTTATAGGTGGAAGCTGTTGTGCTGGTAATCAAGTACCAGGGGTCCCAGGGCCAATCGCTGTGCAGGAAAATGATGTGTAAGCAGCGCCAGGAATTCAGAGGTGCTGGGGCCCCAGGGGCCACATACTAGGTTTTGTTGGACAGTGATGTGCTGGTTATAGATAGAAGCTGGGGTGCTAGGGGTCCCTGTGCAGAAATGTGAATGTGTGTGGAGGCATGGAGTGTGCTGGTGATGTGAGGTGCTGTGGCCCCAGGTCACATTAGGCTTTGTTAGACAGTACAGTATATACCGGCTATAAGTGAGACCTTGATTACTAGGGGCCACTGAGTCACTGGAATGTGCAGTGTCATGACTGTGGTTTTTGTGAACCCGGTGTTAGTGAAGTCTGTGCGGGCAACTGGAGGACTATGTGAATATTAGGCTGGTCTGTAGGAATCAGTGAGAAGAAGGAGCAATCCCTGACCGGGGATCGAACCCGGGCCTCGGCAGAGGAAGCCGTATCCTGACCACTGGATCACCAGGGACTTTGATAGCAGGATGATGAATGTATAGGTGAGACTGTACTGGATAAAGTGTCACAGGAGTAGGTGCTTATGTACTCAAGGTTACTGGCGAGATAGTAAGACAGACTGGTTACTGGTGAGACTGAGAACCGGGCTGGTTACCGGTGAGAATGGGATGCAACTGTATTTATGATATTTAAAAGAAAGTGCTGTTAGGCGCCGGGGTCCGCTCGTCGGTGCGGCCCGGCGCCTAGCAACCTGGGACGCCGTACGCGAACAGCCGCCGGCTCCCTGGCAACGCTGGACGCCGGGCGCGCTGAGCCGCACGGACCCTAGCAACGGGGACGCCACTGACGGACCGTGTTCCCCGTTGCTAGGCTTTAAGGGTTAATGTTTTCTCCTGCTCTCTGGCCGGGCAGCAAGGCAGCTGCACGGCATTTATTCTAATCAGCCTTTAGGCAGCTGATTGGAGGACTCCTTGTTAAATACACTCCCAGGGCTTCTCACAGACGCCGGTAATAGCTTCCTGCATGCTGTCTCTGTTTGCTGAGAGTCTGTTCCAGTCTTGCTGTATCCGGTCATTCCAGTATTGGTGTCACGAACCGGTCTCTCACCTTTGCGGGTTCTGGGGTTCATCCGTTGCCAGTGCGGTTGCTCGCGGTGCTGTGCGCCCGTGTGGGGACACGGCGTGATCAATGGCACAGGTAATGCAGAGTCTGGGAACTGTGAGTGCGGGGACCAAATGGCCTAAGGCACTGCGGTGTGTCTGCTGTATAGGAGGTGGCCATGTTGGAGACCAAATAGCTAATACTGAGCACTTGTGAAAACACCTGTGGGCAGGTGTAAGCCAATCCCGTGCTTGTGCTGCCTTTAAGTAGGCTGGGATTATGTCACTCTGGGCCAGTGCTTTGTTGTATCAAAGCTGTGCTCTAGCTCTGAACTCTCTCCGTGCATTCCTGTGTGATTCCCGTGGTCCAGATATCACCTCCGTTCCCAGAGGTCCGTTTTGCAGCCTTCACTGCCAAAGATCTACCGGCTCTCCATTGTGCTATCAGTCAATTGCACACCTATTGGAAATACTTGGATTCCCAGTGTCCTGCATGAGGTTACCTTGTCTGTCTGCCTATCATACAAAGTCTGGAGGATTCCAATTCCCTCAGCTGTTCGTTTGTTCAACTCTGCATTTAACCCATTCATCACCTCGCCATCTACTACAGTTTCACAGTGATCTCCGGAACCCGCAAGTAACCCAATTCAGTACTTTTTCTATGTTGTCATTACAAGGATAATTCTTCACAGTCTCTCAGTTAACTCTTAAAACTCCATTGCAAATTCTTACAGTTAATTCTCCATGTCTGCATTAACCAGTTAAACACAATCTGCAGTTCAGCATCAAAGCCTGTTTATATTTGGACAATTCAACATTTATTCTTCAGCTTGTTTTTGCATATGTTTCCATGAACATTTCTTTTATTTATTTCTGAGTTTTCTCTTGCATATTATTTCTGTCATTCCAGCAATACTTCAGTATAATGATGATTAACAACTAGTCATTTAAATATATGAAACGGAACTTCCTTCGTCCTCCCTGTTTTCTTCATACCCCAGCACCTACCCCTGTGGTTGGTTCCAGGTTAACGGATTCACAAAAACACCCGGACCTGACAGTAAGCACTGGCCACATGGATCCGTCAAGTGACCAATTCGCAGGAGGCGGTGCTACGTCAAATATCCTTTCCCGTCTGGAAAACCAGGAGTCTATACAGACACAAATAGTGCAGTTTATGCAAACTATGGCAGACCGTTTAGAGACTCTTCATACAGCAATTAAAACGTCTCAAGTCCAGATTCCAACTCCGGTTGTCCCAGTTACCACTACAGCTTCTCCTGTGATGCTGCCTACGTCCCGCTTGCAGTTACCCTCTCCGAGTAAGTTTGACGGAACTCCAAAACTTTGCAGGGGATTCCTGAATCAATGCGAGATCCAGTTCGAACTGATGTCCGCCAGTTTCCCATCAGCTCGTTCTAAGGTCGCATATATTATTGCCCTCCTCTCCGGTCAGGCTCTGGAGTGGGCATCACCATTATGGGAGAGAGGTGATCCTATCCTCTCTAATTACAAAGAGTTTGTATCTTCTTTCCGGAGAATCTTTGACGAACCCGGCAGGACCACCTCAGCATCTTTGGAGATTCTCCGTCTACGTCAAGGTTTACGTCCTGTCAATCAATATATTGTTCAGTTTCGCACGTTGTCTTCAGAGTTAAACTGGAATGAGGAGGCCCTGATCGCCGCGTTTTGGAATGGACTTTCTGAGAGAATCAAGGACGATTTAACTATCCGGGATGTGCCAACTAAACTGGATGAATTGATTTCTCTCTGTAACAAACTTGACCTACGCTACAGGGAGCGATGTTTAGAGAAATCCAGGGCAGAGCGATCCAGTCCACGTTATCATCCTAGGCCTCGACAAGATTCTTCATCACAGTCTCAGGTAACGACAGACGAACCTATGCAGATTGGGCGCTCTCGCCTCACAGAAGAGGAACGACTTCGTCGTCGACAGGGTAACCTCTGCATGTACTGTGGGTCCTCTGAACACTTAGTTAAATTCTGCAAACTCCGACCGGGAAACTCTCGCTCCTAGCTTATTCAAGAGAGGTTAAGCTAGGAGTTACTCTAGAATCACGTTCTGGGAAAGAGCCGACCTTGTCTATTCAATTAGAAGTGCCAAGTTCTACAGTGAAAGTTTCAGCTCTCCTAGATTCTGGGGCAGCCGAGAACTTCATCTCCTCAGCCTTTGTCATGCGGTCTAAAGTTCAAACCATGCCTCTGGAAGCAGCAGTTGCCGTTACAGCAGTGGATGGAAGTCGAATTCCAGATGGTATAATTACTCATCGAACCGTATGTCTCAAGATGAAAGTTGGTGTGCTCCATTCCGAATACCTCTCCTTCTACGTGATTCCCAAAGCCTCTCAAGATGTGATACTTGGTTTACCTTGGCTGCAGAAACATAACCCTCAACTTAATTGGCAAACCATGGAAGTCCTTTCATGGGGTAAATCTTGTACCAAGAACTGTTTAGCCTCAATTGTACCTCTCCGGTCAATCAGCCTTCCCGACCTACCTCCGGTGTATCAATCCTTTGCGGATGTTTTCAGTAAACAAGCAGCAGACTCTCTACCTCCTCATCGCGAATGGGACTGCCCAATTGTCCTGGTTCCGGGTAAAACACCTCCTAGGGGACGAATTTATCCGCTATCCATCCCAGAGACGCAAGCTATGTCTGATTATATACAAGAAAATCTAACCAAAGGATTTATCAGACCATCTTCTTCACCTGCAGGAGCCGGATTCTTTTTCGTTAAGAAGAAGGACGGTGGGTTACGACCATGCATAGATTACCGTGGACTCAATGAGATCACTGTGAAAAACAAGTATCCATTACCCTTAATTCCAGAATTATTTGACCGGGTAAAAGGAGCTACTGTGTTTACAAAACTGGATCTCCGAGGGGCCTACAATTTAATCCGCATCCGAGAAGGGGACGAGTGGAAGACTGCTTTTAATACCCGGGATGGGCATTACGAATACCTTGTAATGCCTTTCGGTCTTTGTAATGCACCTGCAGTTTTTCAAAGCTATGTGAATGAACTTTTTCGTGATCTTCTCTACAAGTGTCTAGTAGTGTACCTGGATGATATCCTAATATTCTCTAGGGATATAAAGTCTCACCGTCACCAAGTTAAAGAGGTACTGACACGTCTGAGGAAAAATCAACTTTATTGTAAGTTAGAGAAGTGCACTTTTGAAGTATCTTCCATACCGTTCCTTGGTTACATCATTTCTGGATCAGAGCTATGTATGGATCCCGGTAAGGTACAAGCTATCCGAGATTGGTCCACTCCTACAACTCTCAAGGGGATTCAGCGATTTCTCGGCTTTGCTAATTTCTATAGGAGATTCATTAAGAATTATTCTACGTTAGCTGCTCCCATCACAGCCCTAACTCGTAAGGGAGCAAATCCTACGAACTGGTCTTCAGAAGCAATCAAAGCCTTCTCTGATTTAAAGCAAGCCTTTGTGTCAGCCCCCATTCTTCGACAGCCTGATCTGAATCGTCCCTTTCTACTAGAGGTGGATGCATCTACAGAAGCAGTAGGAGCTGTGTTGTCACAAGTCTTTGAAGATAAAAAGGTCCATCCCTGCGGATATTTCTCCCGTAAGTTCCTCCCGGCAGAACGTAATTATGCAATCGGTGAGCAAGAGTTACTTGCCATCAAGTTGGCATTTGAGGAGTGGAGATACCTTCTAGAAGGAGCTCAACATCGCATTACAGTTTATACTGATCATAAGAATCTTCTGTATCTGCAGTCAGCTCAGTGTTTGAATCCACGACAAGCCCGATGGGCGCTTTTCTTCTCACGATTTGATTTCAAACTCACCTATCGTCCTGGGTCTCAGAACAAAAAGGCAGATGCCCTTTCCCGGTCCTTTGCTTCTTCTGAATTAAATGATGCTACCACGAATCAAGCCATTGTGAATCCTAGGTCCTTTTTAATGACTCGAACCTCTCCAGTTCCTCCGCCTGGCAAGACCTTTGTCGCCACAAGTCTTCGAAAACGGCTGCTTACCTGGGCTCACTCCTCTTCCTTCATGGGTCATCCTGGGGTTCTAAAGACTCTCAAGTTTATTCAACAGTCTTATTGGTGGCCACGTCTCAAAGCCGATGTCCAAGAGTTTATAGCAGCATGTCCTAAATGTGCCCAACATAAGAGTCCAAGAAGTTCTCCACCAGGTTTGTTACATCCACTATCCATACCCAAACAACCATGGACTCATATCTCAATGGATTTCGTGACCGATCTACCTCCATCAAAAGGGCGAAATACCATTTGGGTGATAGTGGATCGATTTTCGAAAATGGCACATTTCATTCCATTAACTGGATTACCATCAGCCCCTTTACTAGCCAGATTGTTCATCTCTGAAATCTTCAAGTTGCATGGCCTTCCTCGAGAAATTGTTTCTGATCGGGGAACACAGTTTGTGGCCAAGTTTTGGAGGTCGCTTTGTTCATCTTTAAATGTCAAGTTGAACTTTTCTTCTGCATATCATCCTCAGACAGATGGACAAACTGAGAGAGTCAACCAAGACCTTGAAACATTTCTCCGGCTATATATATCGTCCTCACAGGATGACTGGGTTGACTACCTTCCATTGGCAGAATTTGCTCATAATAATCTCTTCCATTCATCTTCAGAATCTACGCCCTTTTATATTAACTTCGGCTTTCATCCTCGTGTGCCAGAGTTTCATCCATTGCCAGCCCTAGAGGTCCCAGCGGCAGATCAAGAGCTTCAACGTCTATCTAGCATCTGGAGTTGTGTACGTAAGTCCTTGGTCAAAACTTCCGCTCGTTATAAATCTTTTGCAGATAAAAAACGTAAAGCTGTACCGAATTACAAAGTGGGAGACCAAGTTTGGATTTCTACGCGCAATCTCAAGTTCAAAGTTCCTTCTAAGAAATTTGCTCCCAGGTTTATTGGTCCATTTCCCATTGTAAAGGTACTCAACCCTGTGTCATACAAAGTCAAGCTGCCACCGTCTTTGAGAATTCCTAACGCCTTTCATACATCTTTACTGAAGCCTTTGATTCTCAATAAGTTCCGTACTACCCAGTCCAAATCTTCTAAAGTTCACTCTTTGCAGAATGAGGAATTTGAAGTTAAAGAGATTGTGGACTCACGTTCCCGATATGGACGTTTACAGTTTCTGGTCGACTGGAAGGGTTACGGCCCGGAGGAGAGATCCTGGGTTTTCTCTGAAGATGTTCATGCTCCAAGACTGGTACAGAAATACTTCTTCAAAAATCCTGACAAGGTTCAAAGGTGTTCGGAGACCACCCGTAGAAGAGGGGGTACTGTCACGAACCGGTCTCTCACCTTTGCGGGTTCTGGGGTTCATCCATTGCCAGTGCGGTTGCTCGCGGTGCTGTGCGCCCGTGTGGGGACACGGCGTGATCAATGGCACAGGTAATGCAGAGTCTGGGAACTGTGAGTGCGGGGACCAAATGGCCTAAGGCACTGCGGTGTGTCTGCTGTATAGGAGGTGGCCATGTTGGAGACCAAATAGCTAATACTGAGCACTTGTGAAAACACCTGTGGGCAGGTGTAAGCCAATCCCGTGCTTGTGCTGCCTTTAAGTAGGCTGGGATTATGTCACTCTGGGCCAGTGCTTTGTTGTATCAAAGCTGTGCTCTAGCTCTGAACTCTCTCCGTGCATTCCTGTGTGATTCCCGTGGTCCAGATATCGCCTCCGTTCCCAGAGGTCCGTTTTGCAGCCTTCACTGCCAAAGATCTACCGGCTCTCCATTGTGCTATCAGTCAATTGCACACCTATTGGAAATACTTGGATTCCCAGTGTCCTGCATGAGGTTACCTTGTCTGTCTGCCTATCATACAAAGTCTGGAGGATTCCAATTCCCTCAGCTGTTCGTTTGTTCAACTCTGCATTTAACCCATTCATCACCTCGCCATCTACTACAGTTTCACAGTGATCTCCGGAACCCGCAAGTAACCCAATTCAGTACTTTTTCTATGTTGTCATTACAAGGATAATTCTTCACAGTCTCTCAGTTAACTCTTAAAACTCCATTGCAAATTCTTACAGTTAATTCTCCATGTCTGCATTAACCAGTTAAACACAATCTGCAGTTCAGCATCAAAGCCTGTTTATATTTGGACAATTCAACATTTATTCTTCAGCTTGTTTTTGCATATGTTTCCATGAACATTTCTTTTATTTATTTCTGAGTTTTCTCTTGCATATTATTTCTGTCATTCCTGCAATACTTCAGTATAATGATGATTAACAACTAGTCATTTAACTCCTTACTGAATTGTTACTTTAATAAATATATGAAACGGAACTTCCTTCGTCCTCCCTGTTTTCTTCATACCCCAGCACCTACCCCTGTGGTTGGTTCCAGGTTAACGGATTCACAAAAACACCCGGACCTGACAATTGGAAGCTCTGAACTCAGAAGTTTGTCATCTTATTCCTGGAGTCCTGACCAATCACCTTATAACATCCAGTGGTGTTCGTGAGTCACGGCCTTGCCGTGTGTTGCGGCTTGTCCACTTTATTATTTATTATTTATGTTTTGGTGCATTTTGCGGAGGGTTCCGCTTCCACAGGTCCACTCTGGTATCCGGCGGTGCCGGGTAGGAGTATTGGACAAGTGGATTTTGGTTGTCCTTTTCCCTGGCGGGTTTCCGCACATACTTTAGGTTTTGTCAGTTAGCTTGTAGCCCCTGGCCTGGTTGTTTAGTCAGAGGGCCCCTTGTTATCACCCTGTCTCGGATTTCCCTTTGTCTCCCATTAAGACCTGAGGGGGCATCGGAGTTGGGCAGACTTAATCCGCCCTTCAAACGCGGCTGCCATGGGCTCAAGCAACCATAGTCTCGCAGGGGATTTCTGACAGCACGGGCGAGACAACGGAGTTAGGGCGCCAGCGGCTATTTTCTATTCCCGCTCCCATAACCAGCATTCCCTTCCAGTACTCTGACCATTGCCATGAGATCTCCTCCGGTCAGGAGTACTGGAATCATAACATTATTACCGGCCATACCAAAACCTAAAATTAAACTGGGTTTAATTTTTTCCTTATTCAGTTTTGTAAGAGTTATCGGCCTCATGAATCCCACAGGTTTAGGGCCAAATCCTGGTCAGCTCCTAGTCAGCCAGATTCAAGAACTTACTCAGATGTTTCAGGATCTTTCCCTTCGGGTGAAGTCGCAGGAAGATCTTTTACGAACTTCCCCGAGGGTAGTCCCTGAACCAAAAATGCACTTGCCTGACCGTTTTTCTGGTGATAGGAAGGAGTTTTTTAATTTTAAAGAATCCTGTAAACTTTATTTTCGGTTAAGACCGATCTCCTCAGGTACTGAATCTCAGCGGGTCGGAATTATTATTTCTTTGCTCCAGCGAGATCCTCAGACCTGGGCATTCGGTTTAAAAGTAGAGGATCCGGCGTTGTCATCAGTAGACGCCTTTTTTGGGTCTTTAGGGCTTTTGTATGATGACCCTGATAGAGAGGCATCCGCTGAGAGTCAGTTACGCACTCTCAGACAGGGTAGAAATCCTGCAGAAGTTTTTTGTACAGAGTTTCGCCGTTGGTCGAACGACTGTGGCTGGAATGACCCAGCCCTGCCCAGTCAGTTTCGCCTCGGCTTATCAGAGTCTATAAAAGACAGTCTCCTTCAGTATCCCGCTCCTGAGACTCTCGATAAACTCATGGAGCTTTCTATTAAGATTGATCGTCGTCTCAGAGAGCGGAGGGCTGAAAAAGGAGCACCTGTCAGGTCTACTCCATGTGTATTTTCCATTCCTGAGGACGTAGAGAAGCCCATGCAGATAGGTCTCTCCCGGCTGTCTCCAGAAGAAAGAGCAAGAAGGCAAAACTCTGGTCTTTGTTTGTACTGTGGGGGTAAGGGACATTTTGCCCGTAATTGTCCGATCAAGTCAGGAAAACGCCTCGACCAAGTGAATTGTGAGGGGGTTCACTTTGGTCTGCAGCTTATCTCCTCGAAGAACTCCCTTTTAGTCCCAGCTAAAGTTTCCTTTGGCAGCCTCTGTTCCTCGGTGTCGGCTTTTGTTGACAGTGGAGCTGCAGGGAACTTTATGGACTTAACGTGGGCCAAGGCCTTAGGTATTCCTCAGTTAGCCTTGGGTATGTGTATCACCATGCATGGTTTAGATGGGAGTCCCTTGTCCAATGGGGTTATTTCCCTCTGTACACCCCCTGTACTACTTACGGTAGGAGCTCTTCATTCCGAAAAGATCGAGTTTTTCCTTACCCATTGCCCAGCAGTTCCAGTGGTTCTGGGTCACCCTTGGCTGGCCTTTCATAATCTCACCATTGATTGGCAGTCGGGGGAGATTTCACAATGGGGTACCATCTGTAATAAGGAATGTATTACGTTTCCCGTCAGAATAGCTGCTGCCATTCCCGAACTCATTCCCGTGGAATACCAGGACTTTGTTGATGTGTTTTCCAAGGGCAATGCAGACATTCTGCCTCCCCATCGGCCTTATGATTGTGCTATTGAGCTAATTCCTGGTGCCACATTGCCAAAGGGAAGGTTATATGCATTATCCGGGCCAGAAACTGCGGCCATGAATGAGTATGTTAAGGAGAGCCTAGGGAAAGGATTTATCAGGCCATCTAAATCCCCTTTAAGTGCAGGCTTCTTCTTTGTGGAGAAAAAAGACGGATCACTCAGACCTTGCATTGACTTTAGAGCCCTGAATAAGATCTCAATTAAAAATACTTACCCTCTGCCGCTGATTTCTGTCCTCTTTGATCAGCTGCGTTCGGCTGTGATTTTTTCTAAAATTGACCTGAGGGGAGCGTATAACCTCATCCGAATCAAGTCGGGAGATGAGTGGAAGACGGCTTTCAGTACTCAGTCGGGTCACTACGAGTATCTGGTGATGCCGTTCGGCTTGTCTAACGCTCCGGCAGTATTCCAGGATCTCATTAACGATGTGCTCCGTGATTTTCTAGGAAGATTCGTGGTCGTTTACTTAGACGACATCCTGATCTATTCTGAATCAATTGAACAACATGTTACCCAGGTGCGTCAGGTTCTTAAAAAATTACGTGAAAATCATCTATATGCCAAGCTGGAGAAGTGTGAGTTTCATGTCACGGAGGTATCCTTTTTAGGGTACATTATTTCCCCTCGGGGATTCTTCATGGAACCTAAGAAGCTCCAAGCCATCCTTAGCTGGGCGCAACCCACCAACTTAAAAGCAATTCAGCGCTTTTTAGGGTTTGCGAATTATTATAGAAGATTTATTCATTCTTTTTCCGACCTGGTTACTCCCATTGTTGCACTGACTAAGAAGGGAGCGGATCCTACCAACTGGTCACATGAAGCCGAGTTATCCTTTCAGGCCTTGAAACAAGCTTTTGTCTCAGCTCCAGTCCTCAGACATCCCAACCCAGAATTGCCCTTCATTGTTGAGGTTGATGCCTCGGAGGTTGGAGTGGGGGCTATCTTATCTCAGAAGGATCCGGACACTCTGGAACTACATCCTTGTGCCTTTATGTCCAGGAAATTCTCATCCGCTGAATCCAACTACGATGTTGGTAACCGGGAGTTACTGGCTATTAAATGGGCTTTCGAGGAGTGGAGGCATTGGCTTGAGGGAGCAACACATACCATTTCAGTATTGACTGACCATAAGAATCTGCAATACATCGAATCAGCTAAGCGGCTGAATGCCCGGCAGGCACGTTGGGCTTTGTTCTTTACTCGTTTCAAATTTATTATAACTTTCAGGCCAGGTTCCAAGAATACCAAGGCAGATGCTCTGTCACGCAGTTTTCTTCCGGTTCATGATAACAGTCCTGTTACTCCCATACTTCCATCTTCAGTCATTTGGGCAGGCCTCACACAAGATTTATTTACCCAGTTAAAACAGCTTCAACACCAAGCTCCTGGAAATACTCCTGCTGGTCGTCTTTACGTCCCTGAGTTCTTGAGAGCTACTGTTTTGACTGAGTTCCATGATAACAAAGTTTCCGGGCATCCGGGGATCTCTAAGACATTGGAGTTAGTCTCCCGCTCAGTATGGTGGCCTGGTCTTTCTAAAGACGTTAAGGAGTTTGTTTCTTCATGTCAGGTTTGTGCACAGCATAAGGTTCCCCGTTCCTTGCCTATCGGGCAACTTATGCCCTTGATTGTCCCTCTCAGGCCATGGTCTCATATTTCCATGGATTTTGTGGTGGACCTTCCCCTTTCAGCTGGATGCAGAGTCATTTGGGTGGTAGTAGACCGTTTTAGCAAGATGGCTCATTTCATTGCCCTTCCCCGACTGCCATCTGCCCAAGGATTGGCAGTGTTGTTTCTCCGCCATGTTTTCAGACTTCATGGGTTGCCCACTGATATTGTTTCTGATCGGGGTCCACAATTCATTGCACAATTCTGGAAGTGTTTCTGTGCTTCATTAAAGATGAGATTATCATTAACATCTGGTTACCACCCACAGTCCAACGGGCAAACCGAGCGAGTTAACCAATCATTGAAACAGTATTTGCGTTTGTATTCAGCTAAACTCCAGAATGATTGGTCCGAGTTTCTTCCATTGGCGGAGTTTGCTTACAATAATTCTTGTCATTCCTCCACCAACGTGTCTCCATTCTTTTCAGTTTTTGGTTTTCACCCCAGAGCTAATTCTTTTTTTCAACATTCCTCAGTTTCCTCGCTAACCTTAACCTCCCATCTCAGAGCCATTTGGAAAAAAGTGCACCTTGCTCTCAGAAAAGCGGCCTTTCGAGAGAAAAAATTTTCTGACCGGCTCCGACGTCCTTGCAGTTTTAAGGTGGGAGATAGGGTATGGTTGTCGACTCGTAACATTAGACTTCGACAATCTTCAGCTAGGTTGGGACCCAAATTTATTGGACCATTTCATATCATTAAAAAAGTTAACCCAGTTGCTTTCCGGTTACGTTTACCAAAATCTCTTCGGATTGGTAATACGTTTCATTGCTCCCTGTTGAAGCCATACATTTCTTCCAATAAATTTCCTCGGAAGATCTCTCAGGGAAGATCTCCAGTGGATGTACAGGGGCAACAGGAGTTCCTGGTGGAGAAGGTTCTCGATTCCAAGTTGTCCAGGGGCCGGCTCTATTTTCTGGTTCACTGGAGAGGTTATGGTCCAGAGGAAAGGTCCTGGGTCCTTGATAAGGATCTTCATGCCCCAAGGCTCAAGAGGGCATTTTTTCGGGAGTTTCCTTGGAAGCCTGGCTTTAGGGGTTCCTTGACCCCTCCTCAAGGGGGGGTACTGTTAGGCGCCGGGGTCCGCTCGTCGGTGTGGCCCGGCGCCTAGCAACCTGGGACGCCGTACGCGAACAGCCGCCGGCTCCCTGGCAACGCTGGACGCCGGGCGCGCTGAGCCGCACGGACCCTAGCAATGGGGACGCCACTGACGGACCGTGTTCCCCGTTGCTAGGCTTTAAGGGTTAATGTTTTCTCCTGCTCTCTGGCCGGGCAGCAAGGCAGCTGCACGGCATTTATTCTAATCAGCCTTTAGGCAGCTGATTGGAGGACTCCTTGTTAAATACACTCCCAGGGCTTCTCACAGACGCCGGTAATAGCTTCCTGCATGCTGTCTCTGTTTGCTGAGAGTCTGTTCCAGTCTTGCTGTATCCGGTCATTCCAGTATTGGAAGCTCTGAACTCGGAAGTTTGTCATCTTATTCCTGGAGTCCTGACCAATCACCTTATAACATCCAGTGGTGTTCGTGAGTCACGGCCTTGCCGTGTGTTGCGGCTTGTCCGCTTTATTATTTATTATTTATGTTTTGGTGCATTTTGCGGAGGGTTCCGCTTCCACAGGTCCACTCTGGTATCCGGCGGTGCCGGGTAGGAGTATTGGACAAGTGGATTTTGGTTGTCCTTTTCCCTGGTGGGTTTCCGCACATACTTTAGGTTTTGTCAGTTAGCTTGTAGCCCCTGGCCTGGTTGTTTAGTCAGAGGGCCCCTTGTTATCACCCTGTCTCGGATTTCCCTTTGTCTCCCATTAAGACCTGAGGGGGCATCGGAGTTGGGCAGACTTAATCCGCCCTTCAAACGCGGCTGCCATGGGCTCAAGCAACCATAGTCTCGCAGGGGATTTCTGACAGCACGGGCGAGACAACGCAGTTAGGGCGCCAGGGGCTATTTTCTATTCCCGCTCCCATAACCAGCATTCCCTTCCAGTACTCTGACCATTGCCATGAGATCTCCTCCGGTCAGGAGTACTGGAATCATAACAAGCGCTGGGAATGTTAAACAAATATATGCATGTGATGAATGAAAAATATAAATATAAATATAAAAAGTGGTACCTGTAAAAAAGGAAATATTGTTATTAATATAATGTTTACACTCTTTTGAGTGAATGTGGAAGAGGAGGTGGCCAGCAACACTTTATTTCTACTGAATGTCCGTAATTTCCTACCTTTCCCTGTACTTAACTTCGGTGCCGTGGAGAACACTGGTTGCTGAGACCGCTGGGTGCCGACTGAAAAGCCGCTGGAAGCCGCTACGAGCACTGCGGCTCTGATGTTGTTTGTCCGCGGCTGTTGTTTGTTGGCAGTGCTGGCGGTACTTACGAGTCCCGCTGAGTCCAGGGCTGGCAGCGTTTGCGTGTCCCGCTGTGTCCTACGAGATGTGCTCCGGCGTGATGTTATTCCCGGTTTAAGTTGCAGCAGATGTTTGATTCTGCTTGTGTTGCGGCTGATGAAAGGGATTTCCTCCTTAGAGTGTAAATGATGATCTCCAACGCGTTTCATGCACTTCAATGCACTTTTTCGAGGAGTGAAGTAAAAAAGAATGTTTTTTATTAGATTTATTTATATTAAAAGTCCCGGAACTTCCGGGTGGAAATTACCTCATTTTTTGGTGGCAACCATGGTTTGGTTACTCACTGTTAAAAGATAAAGAAAATTTGTTATAACTGGTACCGCTTATAAATGGTTATTATTACTTACTGTTAAAATTGACGTGAATTTTATTACGATTCTTTTTATGAAGAAAGGTTAATTTTGGTTTTTATATGATTATCCTCTTTGTTTTTTATTTTCGTAGGAAAGGATTGAGTTCAATTTCTATATTTAGACCTCTCGGTGTCATAGTTTTTAAATCAAAGATCCATTTAGTTTCTACCATTTTTAATTCTTCGGAGATGTTTCCGCCTCTCCAATTGGTGTAGATTTTTTTAAATACCAGGAAATTTGTTCCGATTGGATTCTTGTTGTGAACTTCTAGATAATGTTTCGAGACATTATGTGTGGTCAAGCCTTTTTTTATGTTGTTGATATGTTCTGCAAATCTGACTTTAGCTTTTCGTTTTGTCTGTCCCACGTACTGGAGATTGCATGGGCATTGTAAGAGGTAAATTACCCCTTCTGTGTCGCAGCTTAATGCTTGATTAATTTGATAACTTTTTCCAGTGACTATCGATGAAAGGCTGGTTGTTTTTTTTGTTGTTCTATTACTTATATCACATGCCTTGCAATTGAGACTTTGTCTGAATACTATATTGGTGGGATCGTGTTCTTTTTTGCCTTGTTGATGTAGATTACTTTTTGTTATTGTTTGTTTTATAGATTGTGCTCGTCGATAAATTATTTTTGGATGTTCTGGTAGTATTTGTTTCAGTGTCTCATCTAGTTGTAATATGTGCCAGTGTTTCCGTATCATCTTTTCTACTAATGTTGTGTTACTGCTGTATTGGGTAATAAATGATAATTTGATGGAGTTTTCTTTTTTATCTTTGTACTTGATTAGTTCTTTTCTGTCAGTATGTTTCAACTTGTCAATATGTTTTTGAATGTAGCAAAAGAGTTTAAGGTGATAGGGCTTTGCGCTGTTACCAGAAGGATGTGCTGTACCCCAAATAAATACCACCACTCTCACTTTTTACTTTTTCAGTATGGGTGGGATATTCACAATTTATTGGGAACAGATATACATGTAGTGCAGCAGACGAGAAGGAATTTGTTCTAATAAAAAACCCTACAACTCCCACAATGTATATACTTCCGAAGATACATAAGGATAAAAATAAACCCCCAGGAAGACCAATTATTTCGGGGGTAAATAGCATAACATCTAATCTCTCGGCAATGGTTGATTATTATTTGCAACCATTGGTGAATAAAACCTCAGCCTTTATTAGAGATACTTCGGATGTTTTAAGAAAGTTAACCCAAATACGTTGGGATAATGAATGTATATTAGTCACTGCAGACGTATCCAGTCTATATACTATAATTGACTGGAACAGAGGAAAAGATGCTATAACTTTCTTCTTGGATAAGAGTGACTACTCACAAGATTTAAAATCGTTTATTGTGGACTCTATAGAATTTATTTTAGAAAACAATTATTTCTATTTTAATGGGAGCTATTATTTACAAATTCTCGGAACTGCTATGGGCACCAGGTTTGCCCCTAGCTATGCCAATCTGTTTATGTCATACTGGGAACACCATATAATAGATTTGGCAAGAGAAAAGGGGGCAAACCTGGTGTGCTGGTATCGCTTTATAGACAATATATTTTTTGTGTGGCGTGGAAACCCTGAAACATTAGACCCTTTCTGTGAATCTTTAAACCATAATGATTACAATATTAATTTAACCTTTACTAAAAGCTGTAATCAGCTTAATTTCTTAGATTTGGAAATCTATATAAAGGATGATCACCTCCACACTAAACTATATAAGAAAGAGACGGATTCCAATTCATATATAGACATTTCTAGCGAACATCACCAAAACTGGCTAGAGGGAATCCCACTAGGCCAGTTTAAACGGGCTAAAAGAAACTGTACAGAAAATGATATGTGTGTAGAGGAGATAGATAAAATTAGCGAAAGATTTATAGAAAAAGGATATCCTAAGGAAAAAATAATAGAAGCAAAAAACAAAGTTCTACCATTAGATAGACATGAACTTTTGAAATATAAAGAAAAGGATGAAAACATCCAAAAAAATTCAAACTATGAATGGTCCTATATAAGTCAGTATGGCTCTCATTTTAGGGAATTAGAAAGGAGTGTATCAAAAAACTGGAGGATTCTGAAAGAAGACCCAGTATTAAAGGAGTATCTTCCAACAAAACCTTCCTTTATATACAAAAGAGCAAGATCCTTGAAAGATAACCTGGTAAAGAGCATACTACCAGACTTAAAACTCAAAAGTGAAAGAATGAAAGGATTTCATAGATGTGGCTCTTGCTTAATGTGTCGTTCAACATATAAGCATAATAATTTAAGAAAAACTACCTCTTTTTATGCTAATGAAAAAGAATATACCATCAATAGCTTTATAACATGTCACTTAAGGAACATTATTTATTTAATAGAGTGGACGTGTGGATTGATCTATATAGGCAAAACCACAAGGAATTTGAAAACACGAATGGCAGAACATGTTTATAGTATAAAAAAGGGTAATCTTAGCCACCCACTTTCGGAACATTTTAAAAAGGTCCATAATAATGCGGAAACCTGTATAAAGAGGTTCTTGGGGTTAGAACAAGTTAATAATTCATGGAAATATAAAGATGTGGAAGTGTGTCTCGCTAAAAAGGAAATGAAATGGATATATATGTTAAATAGTCTCACTCCGAGAGGTTTAAATGCAGACTTCGAGCTCAAATGGTTTTTAACGTGATGTATGATTTTAATCTAATATTTCTTATCTTTTATCTTTTACATGATTACCATATTGGAATTGGGATACTACTAAAAGATCAAATAAACCTCCAATTCTCATAATAGGGATGGACTCAGCGGGGAATACGAAGTACCGTGATAGTTTTTTAACAGAGAATTTGGTGTGTTGTTTGGTTTCTGAAAATATCCCTCTGCAAAAACTATCTCTATTGGACTAGTAAGATCCTAGTTTCTTCCGGACCGTGGTGGAACGCAAACAAAGTACCAACTTCCGCCGGCCAGTGGAACGCAAAAAAACGGACTTCCGGCAAAAGCTGGAACGCAGATGATGTATTTCCGCTGCGCTGCCTGCAGCGAAAAAGGCGGGAAGAACAAACAGGAAGTGCAGGGCGGTCCCATCCGGATTCAGGGTATAAATACCCTAAGGATGTTCAGTAACACATGCATTTGAAAAAGGATTTATAAGGATCCGAAACGCGTCATGCTGGTGATGCTGAACACTTTGGTGGACTCCTAAAGACTCTCCAACTATCTGGGCAAAGCTTAGTGGTGTGTTGCTGGACGGCCTAAACAGGACCTGATTTCACCACACTAAGGCACACACCACTAGCCCAAGAGGGTACGAAAATAAGGAGTTTTTTTCTATGTCTTTTATATTATATTTATATGTCTTTTAAAGTCTTGTATTGTCAAACTTTAGTGCTATGAAATTTTAGCAGCATGTGCACTGTGACACTTTAAAACTGCTTTAAGATCTATTGCACTACATGTATATCTGTTCCCAATAAATTGTGAATATCCCACCCATACTGAAAAAGTAAAAAGTGAGAGTGGTGGTATTTATTTGGGGTACAGCACATCCTTCTGGTAACAGCGCAAAGCCCTATCACCTTAAACTCTTTTGCTACAGAATATTTACAAGCTTAGGTGTTTGCTTGTTTTAGATGAGAGGTCATTGCTGCAGTACTTCCAGTTAATTGCGCAAATTCACCTGTCCAATCCTTTTCTCCGCTAGCTGTTGTCTAAACACCTAGGATTTGGTCTATTTGCTGCAGGGATGTTCTCTTATAGAGAAACTCGAAATGAATTACTTAAGAGCATCTTTTCTGAAAATACTATTGATCCAAGTGTTGCTGATGAAGATTTGTCAGTAGTAATGAATAAATTAGAGAAATGTATGCTTAAGGAGAACCGAATACGGTGGGAGGTTGTCTTCCTTGAAAAATATCAGGTAGACAACATTGTACCAAAAGGTTTGCAAATTCAGAAATTCCCTTCCTTTGTATCAGCAAGAGATGATTTCAGGCAAGAATGGGATCATATTTTGAATAAATGTTCCCGGTCCCTGATTGATCTGATACTAAAGGAACGGAAAATCGATCTAAAAGAATTAAATCAAGAAATTGATAGATTGAAATTGTTAATAAAACCTTTTATAGATCTAGAGGATGTTAAAACCAAAGAGAAACTTATCTCTAAACTAGAAAAAAACACAAAAGATTTAAAAATTAAAAAACAGAAAAAGTATCAAAGAGATATAGAAGATAAGAAAGAAAGTAAAACATCTCTACAATCAGATCCCATGAATCAAACCCCTTTATCTAAATGGAAAACTCAAAATAAGAGAAAGAAAAATAATTATCAACCCCTAAGAAATTAGCCAATTAATCAGAGTGATAGGGAGTATCTCCCTCGAGAATATACAAAAAGAAGGGATAATTGGAAAGGTAAACATTACCCCAATAGACAGACAAATTGGCGGCAACGAGATGAATACCCCAAATATCCTAGGGAGAATTTCAATTACAATGCGCCTGTAAGAAATCATTATGAACCACTCAGAAATGAGGAGTCTTTTTTGGGATGGGAGGGCAGAACCCCAAGAAGACTATAACTAATAATAAGAAAAGAGGAAAGAGGGGAGGAGGGAAGAAGAAACGTAAAAGTAAAAAGATAAAAAATATCCCTCAAAATGAGACCAAAAACACACCCTTAGAACAAGGAAAAGTGTTTAATTTAAGCTCATATGTTCTAACTCAATACGAACAGAAAGTGTTGCAGAAAGGGTTAAAATTTGCCCCCACCTCTTCGGGGAATCCCTTTGAAGCATATATTGACTTACAAAAGTTTATTCGTAAGCTCTGAATTAAGACATTTTTCTTATCAAAGCATAGTAAAGAAATTCCACAACTTAATGAACCTGGGGGATTAAAAACACCTTATAAACCCCAATCTACCTTTTACCCCAAATACCTTAAGGGAAATTGTATAGAAAGCTTCCGCACCTTAGTTGAAAAAGATATTAGAAACTTTAAAGGCTCCAGAAAAAGGAACTTAACAAAAAAAGAAAGAGAAGCAGTGAAATCGTTAAAAGAGAACAATCAAATAATAATAAAACCCGTGGATAAGGGCGGTTCAGTAGTAGTTTTAAATAGGGCAGACTACATTAGTGAAGTGAATAGACAGTTGGGTGATTTAACGACATATAGAAAACTGAGAAGTGATCCTACATGTCAAATTATTAGTAAATTGGAGTCTCATAAATGTAGCACTATCTAAAGAAGTAATCACACAAGACGAGAAGGAATTTGTTCTAATAAAAAACCCTACAACTCCCACAATGTATATACTTCCGAAGATACATAAGGATAAAAATAAACCCCCAGGAAGACCAATTATTTCGGGGGTAAATAGCATAACATCTAATCTCTCGGCAATGGTTGATTATTATTTGCAACCATTGGTGAATAAAACCTCAGCCTTTGTTAGAGATACTTCGGATGTTTTAAGAAAGTTAACCCAAATACGTTGGGATAATGAATGTACATTAGTCACTGCAGACGTATCCAGTCTATATACTATAATTGACTGGAACAGAGGAAAAGATGCTATAACTTTCTTCTTGGATAAGAGTGACTACTCACAAGATTTAAAATCGTTTATTGTGGACTCTATAGAATTTATTTTAGAAAACAATTATTTCTATTTTAATGGGAGTTATTATTTACAAATTCTCGGAACTGCTATGGGCACCAGGTTTGCCCCTAGCTATGCCAATCTGTTTATGTCATACTGGGAACACCATATAATAGATTTGGCAAGGTAAAAGGGGGCAAACCTGGTGTGCTGGTATCGCTTTATAGACGATATATTTTTTGTGTGGCGTGGAAACCCTGAAACATTAGACCCTTTCTGTGAATCTTTAAACCATAATGATTACAATATTAATTTAACCTTTACTAAAAGCTGTAATCAGCTTAATTTCTTAGATTTGGAAATCTATATAAAGGATGATCACCTCCACACTAAACTATATAAGAAAGAGACGGATTCCAATTCATATATAGACATTTCTAGCGAACATCACCAAAACTGGCTAGAGGGAATCCCACTAGGCCAGTTTAAACGGGCTAAAAGAAACTGTACAGAAAATGATATGTGTGTAGAGGAGATAGATAAAATTAGCGAAAGATTTATAGAAAAAGGATATCCTAAGGAAAAATTAATAGAAGCAAAAAACAAAGTTCTACCATTAGATAGACATGAACTTTTGAAATATAAAGAAAAGGATGAAAACACCCAAAAAAAATCAAACTATGAATGGTCCTATATAAGTCAGTATGGCTCTCATTTTAGGGAATTAGAAAGGAGTGTATCAAAAAACTGGAGGATTCTGAAAGAAGACCCAGTATTAAAGGAGTATCTTCCAACAAAACCTTCCTTTATATACAAAAGAGCAAGATCCTTGAAAGATAACCTGGTAAAGAGCACACTACCAGACTTAAAACTCAAAAGTGAAAGAATGAAAGGATTTCATAGATGTGGCTCTTGCTTAATGTGTCGTTCAACATATAAGCATAATAATTTAAGAAAAACTACCTCTTTTTATGCTAATGAAAAATAATATACCATCAATAGCTTTATAACATGTCACTCAAGGAACATTATTTATTTAATAGAGTGTACGTGTGGATTGATCTATATAGGCAAAACCACAAGGAATTTGAAAACACGAATGGCAGAACATGTTTATAATATAAAAAAGGGTAATCTTAGCCACCCACTTTCGGAACATTTTAAAAAGGTCCATAATAATGCGGAAGCCTGTATAAAGAGGTTCTTGGGGTTAGAACAAGTTAATAATTCATGGAAATATAAAGATGTGGAAATGTGTCTCGCTAAAAAGGAAATGAAATGGATATATATGTTAAATAGTCTCACTCCGAGAGGTTTAAATGCAGACTTCGAGCTCAAATGGTTTTTAACGTGATGTATGATTTTAATCTAATATTTCTTATCTTTTATCTTTTACATGATTACCATATTGGAATTGGGATACTACTAAAAGATCAAATAAACCTCCAATTCTCATAATAGGGATGGACTCAGCGGGGAATACGAAGTACCGTGATAGTTTTTTTAACAGAGAATTTGGTGTGTTGTTTGTTTTCTGAAAATATCCCTCTGCAAAAACTATCTCTATTGGACTAGTAAGATCCTAGTTTCTTCCGGATGTGGTGGAACGCAAACAAAGTACCAACATCCGCCGGCCAGTGGAATGCAAAAAACCGGACTTCCGGCAAAAGCTGGAACGCAGATGACGTATTTCCGCTGCGCTGCCTGCAGCGAAAAAGGCGGGAAGAACAAACAGGAAGTGCAGGGCGGTCCCATCCGGATTCAGGGTATAAATACCCTAAGGATGTTCAGTAACACATGCATTTGAAAAAGGATTTATAAGGATCCGAAACGCGTCATGCTGGTGATGCTGAACACTTTGGTGGACTCCTAAAGACTCTCCAACTATCTGGGCAAAGCTTAGTGGTGTGTTGCTGGACGGCCTAAACAGGACCCAATTTCATTACACTAAGGCACACACCACTAGCCCAAGAGGGTACGAAAATATGGAGTTTTTTCTATGTCTTTTATATTATATTTATATGTCTTTTAAAGTCTTGTATTGTCAAACTTTAGTGCTATGAAATTTTAGCAGCATGTGCACTGTGACACCTTAGAACTGCTTTAAGATCTTTTGCACTACATGTATATCTGTTCCCAATAAATTGTGAATATCCCACCCATACTGAAAAAGTAAAAAGTGAGAGTGGTGGTATTTATTTGGGGTACAGCACATCCTTCTGGTAACAGCGCAAAGCCCTATCACCTTAAACTCTTTTGCTACAGAATATTTACAAGCTTAGGTATTTGCTTGTTTTAGATGAGAGGTCATTGCTGCAGTACTTCCAGTTAATTGCGCAAATTCACCTGTCCAATCCTTTTCTCCGCCAATATGTTTTTGAATGTCCAAGTTGGAGTACCCTTTTTCCACAAAGTTATTTTTCAAACGTTCACTTTGTTCTAGAAACGTGTTGTCGTCTGTGCAATTTCGTCTTAGTCTTTGCAGTTGGCCTCCAGGAATGTTTTTAATCCATTGTCTATGATCATTGCTGTGAGTGGGAAGTGTATTGTTTCCGTTAACTTCTTTGAAGTGTGTTCTGGTTTTTATTTTCTGATGTTCAATGAAGATTTCCAGATCTAGAAAAATCACTTCTTGTTTGCTTGTTGTTGTCGTGAAAGCCAAATTTAGTGTGCTTTAAGAATAATTGCAGTTTTTCTTCTGGTCCGTCCCAAATGAACATCACATCGTCTATATACCGATGCCAAAGAATTAAATTTTCTGAAAAAATATTCTTTGTCCAGATAGTGTCGTCCTCCCATTTTGACACAAAAAGATTGGCATAGCTTGGGGCTAAAGGTGTCCCCATTGCGGTGCCACATTTTTGGAGGTAGAATTTGTCATTATACCAGAAATAATTATGGGTTAAAATAAATTCGATATTCGCCATGATGAAATTGATTTGTTGATTTGGGATCGAAGTCTGGGTGGAATGGTAATGGCGGGTATGTGTGCATCCTACTTCATGTGCAATGCATGTATATAATGATTTAACGTCTGCTGTACCTAATGTGTATGAAGATTTCCATGTAAAATTTTCCAAAATTTGAAGTATGCTGATTGTGTCTTTCAGATAGCTTTTTTGTTGAGTGACCAAGTTCTGTAAAAAATAATCTGTGTATTTGGAAAGATTTGAGGTAATGGAATTTATGCCAGAAATAATTGGGCGTCCTGATGGGTTAATGAGATGTTTGTGAATCTTTGGTAAGAAATAGAAAGTCGGAATTTGGGGATTTGATTGTATGAGATACTGAAATTCTTTACTATTAATGATGCCAATTTCTAGGCCTTCTTCAAGATGTTCTTGTAATTCTTTCATGAATCTTTGTGTGAGATCTTGGTCTAAAATGATATATGTTTCTGAATCACTTAGCAGACGCTCCGCCTCTCTTTCATATTGATCTCTTTGCATTATGACGATCCCTCCGCCTTTATCTGCGGGCGTGATGACTATTGTGTCGTCTTTCTTCAATTCCATCATTGCTGATCTTTCTTCTTTAGATAAATTGTTTTATTTTTTTGTTTTGGTGAAATTTGGTCAATTTCTTCCTCCATCGCTTTTTGGAAGGTATTGATAAATGAACCTTTACAGTGCACTGGGTTGAATATAGATGTGGGTTTGAATTGGGTATGTTGGTATTCGTCAATAGATGTTGATAAGGCTTCAGATGGTGTATTTTGGAAATATTTTTTGATTGTCAGTTTTCGGATGAATTTTTGCAGGTCTATGTATAGATGGAAGCTGTCCACTTTGGAGTGGGGTGCAAATTTAAGACCTTTTTTAAGGAGCTGCATCTGCGGTATTGTAAGTTCTTTTTTGCTCAAATTAAAGATTGTAGTTTTTGATTCCACTTGGTTTATTTTCTTTTTATTTCTTTTTCCGCCTCTTGTTCCTCTTTTTCTTGTTCTTTGGTTTTCTTTGATCTTTTTTTCAGGGGCGATGTTTTTTGATCTGGTGGTTTCCTGCAGATGTGGCTGTTCTCTAAAAAAAACTTGGATCTCCTCATCTGATGAACCTTCATCTGTATCTTCACAATGGTTCCTTTTGGTAGATTGTTTTCTCCCTCTATTTTCCAATGTTATTTGTGGGTTAATTTCTCTTTCTTGATTTTTTCTTTGTTTTGTTGCTATTAAGGATGAAAATTGTTTCTCCTCTTCTTGTATTGCCCTGCTCTCTCCTTGATTGAAGGAATTTCTTGCTAGGGAATCTTGATATGTGAAATTTCTATGATTGTGAGGTTTCTATTCTCTTTGATGTTTATATTGTGGTTTCTGTTGTATGAGAGGTCTCTTTTCTGCAACTGTAATCTGGGCTGGTAACAGATATAACTGGAAATGCAACTGAAAGTAGAACGATGACCGTGGCTGTGACTTTAGGATGAGGCTGAAGAACACTGCGGCTGTGACTTTAAGATGAGACGGTAGAATACTGCAGCTGTGGTTTTAAGTTGAGACTGTGGAATACTGCGACTGAGACTTTAAGATGAAACTATGGAATACTGCAGCTGTGGCTTTAAGTTGAGACTGTGGAATACTGCGACTGTGACTTTAAGATGAAACTATGGAATACTGCAACTGTGCCTTTAAGTTGAGACTGTGGAATACTGCGACTGTGACTTTAAGATGAAACTATGGAATACTGCAACTGTGCCTTTAAGTTGAGACTGTGGAATACTGCAACTGTGCCTTTAAGATGAAACTGTAGAAATACTGGATATCAATGGTAACACAAATGTAATCCAAACTGGATAGCAAAGGAACAGAGTTTTTACAGGAACTGAAGTACAAGGGTTACCTTTAGGGAGCTCAGCTTCAGAGCTCACACAGAGCTGTGTGTGACACAAGGAACTGGCAGAGTTTCCAACTCACGTCTCCTGACTTATACTTCCTGGTCCTTGGTGATTGGTGAGCAGTGTCAGGTGATTCAGAAAGTCTCAGGCTGGCACAGGATTGGACAGCTCTGGGTCAGGTGAACAGTCACTGTCATGTGAGTACTCTAGACTAGGCTGTGATGTGGAGTGAGGCCTAGCAGGCCGAAAGAACACTGAAGCCTGAACTTCTGCAAACAAACAGAGGATCCTTGCTTTTTAGGCCTAAACTTCAGATTGCTGAATTCAGACTCACACAGAAGATTAATCACCACAGGTGGAGCTCGTTAACTCTTACCTTCCAGGCAGAGAACTCAGGACTCAGGAAACTCATGGTGCTGACAAGCTGTTTATCTCAGCAAAAAGGCACAGGATCCAGGACAGATGGCAGGGGTAAGTCACCATATACGAGAACTACAGTCAGGATCGTGACATGCAAGAATGTGAATGTGTGCTCAGGCATGGAATAGACTGGTTATTTGGAAGTATTGGAGCCCCAGGAGCCACAATAATTTGTTGGAAAGTACATGCTTGTCATAGAGGGAGCTGGGATACTAGGGGTTCTGCTGGAATGTAATACTTGGACGCTGGGTTTATAAATATAGCAGTGTTGCGTGACCTGGGGACATAAACATTAGGAGTGGGGAGGCCTAATGGATCTAGAGCACAGTAAGAAAGTTTGTGTAGGGACATGGACAGTAGTCTGACTGGTAGCACTGTGGTACAGGACTAGAATGGAACACAGTACGAATCATTATGCACCCCTATTGTTTCTGTACCAGATTATCCAGCACCCCACTGTTATGTGTATATGTGATTAATATTACAGGGTGACCAGGGTTCCTTATTTAGGGATGGACATCTGATTTGTGGGGCCCAGCAGGTTATGTTTATATGGGTCCTTCTCTCAGAGTGGGGAACAGCTTGTACCCTCCCACGGGCATTACATTGTGTGGCATAATGTGTCAGGGGCATAATGGTGTGTGGTATATTGTGTCAGAGGCATTGTGGTGTGTGGCATAATGTGTCAGGGGCAGTACGGCGTGGGGCATATTGTGTAATCGGCATTATGGTGTCTGGTATAATGTGTCGGGCATTACGGTTTGTGGCATAATGTGTAAGGGCCATTGCTGATGGTCAGTGTCATGCAGGTTGCAAAACTGGGGTATAAGTTAGTCTCTTCCTGTAATGCCACACCCGTTGTAGTGAGGCCACACCCCTTGTAGTCAGGCCATGCCCCCTTTTCTAATATCTTTAATTTTCTAATTGCAATTGGGGAGGGGGGGTGCCAGGAAATTTTTGGCTTGGGGGAGCAAAATTTCGAGTTACGCCACTGGTTATCCCATTGATGAGTTTGGGGCAACAAAGGCTAAAGTAACAAATACTTCTAAAAAGAAATTGACTTGGGTGACTAAATTCAGTAGTTTGTCCCCAGCCATAAATCGCATCTATAGTTCACATTGCCTAATTATTAAATCAGATAAAGATATTGGTTTACAAAACACTGACCTTATGGCTTGCTATTCAAGATGACGTAATTTGTGTGACCATTTAGTTAAAACTGACATTTCAGGTTTAGCCAGGTCTGAGCACACACAAAAAAGTTTGACTCAGGAAAAAACTGGCTGCTTCAGGTGTTCTTGCACCACTTGTGGCTTTTTAACAATCCTCAGAAAGGAAAAGTCTTTCACATACGACATCTTTGACTTGTTAAAGCTCATTTGTAATTTATCAAATAATTTGTCTCTGTGGTCTTAGTTGTGTCGGCAAAACTATGCGTATATTTAAAGAAAGAATGTCAGCGCACAGGTCATCAATAAGATTAGCCCTTGAGGTAAAAGTAGCACGCCACTTTGTAAAGAGAAACTGATCGTAGATGTGCTAAATTTAGCACATCTACGATCAGATCTGAATTACCCCCTATATATAGTACATAACCATTGCTCTTGTTGTGGGACACTTTCTCACTATAGCCCCCATTCCGAGTCGATCGCTCGCTAGCTACTTTTAGCAGCTATGCAAACGCATAGTCGCCGCCCACGGGGGAGTGTATTTTCGCTTTGCAGGAGTGCGAACGCCTGTGCAGCAGAGCGGCTGCAAACACATTTTGTGCAAAACAAGACCAGCCCTGTAGTTACTTATTTTGTGCGATGATTGCTGCGACGAATGACACGGTAATGACGTCAGATAACCGCCCAGCAAACGCCCGGCCACACCTGTGTTTTTCCAAACACTCCCAGAAAACGGTCAGTTGCCACCCAGAAACTCCCACTTCATGTCAATCTCCTTGCATCTGCCAGTGCGACTGAAAGCGTCGCTAGAACCTGTGCAAAACCACGATGCTCTTTGTACCCATACACTGCGCGTGCGCATTGCGGTGCATACGCATGCGCAGTTTTGCCATTTTTTTTAATTATTGCTACGCAGCGAACAACGGCAGCTAGCGATCAACTCGTAATGAGGGCCTATAATCACTATATTCCCCACAAAGTCCCGACTGCATGGCCTTTGCTTTTAGTACACCTGGATTTAACATTTCCTATAATATTTGTTAGTATTTTCCCCTACTCTGTTCTCTCAATTTTCCTCTTGTCACCACTAATGTACTGTACTGGAGACATGGCTTCTAGATCATGTCCTGTACCAATCCACTCTACCCGCTCTCACTCCACCCCCAGTTCCCGACCACCCCCTCATACCCACATCCTAGCCAACCTGATCCACATCTCCTCTATCCTTTCCCTCCCTTTCTCCTGGGCACTCTGGAATGCCAGATCAATCTGCAACTAGCAGCCTCCTAGCCACGACCACTTCATTTCCTACTCCCTTAACCTTCTTGCCATCACCGAAACCTGGCTCTCTTCCTCTGACTCCACCTTCCCTGCTGCCCTCTCCTTATGGGGGCTTCTACTTCACCTACCCTGTCATACATGGCAACCAGCAAGGTGAAAGAGTGGACATCCACCTCTTCCTGAACTGCAACTTTTGCGTCATCCCACCTGAACCCTCCGTAATTTTCTACACCTTTGAGGTCCACTCTATCCGCCTCTTCTACCCCATTCTTCTCCATGTGGTGGTCATCTAAAGCAGGCCTGGCTGCGCCTCCCCATATCTTGACAAATTCACTGTCTGGCTTCCCCACTTCCTATCCTTTGACGTCCCCTCTATCATCCTTGGTGACTTTAACATCCCTATTGACATCACCAAACCAGCATCTACTAATCCTCTCATCCTCTCTTCCTCCTTTGGCCTATCTCAATCGACCTCTACCCCCACTCACAGTTTCGTCAACTCCCTTGACCTTGTCTTCACCCACCGGTGTGATCTATTTGACTTTTACAACTCTCCCTTCCCTCTCCCTGACTGTCATCTACTCTGTTTTACCCTCTCATCTCTTCTCCTCCTCATGCCCAGAACCACCATCAACAGAACCAATCTTGGGTCTTTTGGCCAAGCAATCCTTTTTCCAATCATTTATCTCTTCTCAGACTTCCAGTTCTTGCCATCTCTTTGATATTTTCAACACAGTCCTTCTTACCCTCACCCCTCAAATCCTCCCTCACTGCCATTGACTTTGCCTCTTTCTTCTCCTCTAAAATTGAAGCAATACATTATTAATACTCCTCCCAACTCCCCTTGGCAGCCCAGAGACCCCCACCATCCTCTCCCTCCATCCACCCACCCCACCTTGTGTTCCTTCCACCATTCCTTCCACCCCACCACAGACAAGGAAGTCCACTCCCTCATCTTATCCTATTCCCCCCCCCCCCACTGCCTGCTCCCACCTTGTTCAACCTGTCACTCTCTACCAACATCTTTCCCTCGCCATTCAAGCATGCTCATGTCTCAACTATTCTTAAAAACCCAACCTTGACTCTTTCTTGCCTGCTAGCTACCACCCCATTTCTCTTCTTCCATTCACCTCCAAACTCCTTGAGCATCTCCTTGAGTATACAGCCATCTCACCAGCTAACTCTCTGACAACTCCATCCTTGATCCTCTTCAATCCCACTCCACAGTAACTGCACTTGTCAAAGTCACCAATGACCTGCTCTCAGCCAAATCCAGGGGTCACTTTTCTCTATTCTCATTCTTCAGGAACTCTCTGCTTTCTTTGACACTGTGGATCATCCTCTCCTCCTCCGCACTCTCCAAACCATTGACCTCTCCAGCACTACCTTGCCTGGTTCACCATTTTCCTCACTAATTGCTCTTTCAAGGTATCTTTCTCTGGCTCCACCTCACCCCCTTCAATCGTCCCCATCAGTGTCCCAGAGAGTTCTGTCCTTCTCTTCTCCCTTTACATCTCTTCCCTAGGTACATTCATAAGGTCCTTCAACTTTCAATACAACTTCAACACTGATGATAAGCAACTATACCTCTTCTCTCCTGACCTCTCCCCCTCTGTCCTTTCTCAAGTATGCAGCTGCCTCACCAACATCTCCTCATGGATGTCTGAGTTTTCCCTGATGCTCAACATTGACAAAATTGAACTCATCATCTTTCCCCCATCCAGAGTTTCCAACCCCCTAATATCTTTGTCACTGTTGACAACACCCTCATCTTCCCTGTTCCCCAACTCTGCTGTTTGGGTGTCATTCTTGACTCCTCCCTCTCCTTCAGGTCCTATGCCCCATCTCTGGCTCAATCCTGTTGGTTCCAACTATGTAACATTGCTGGCACCAGGCCATTCATCTCAGTCTCTACCCACTCATCTCACGGCTCGACTATTGCAACATTCTCCTCAATGGCCTCCCACATTCCAATCTCACTCCACTCTAATCTGTTCTCATCAAATCCTGCACTGGCTCCCATTCCCCTATAGAAGCCCCTTCAAACTCTGCACCCTCACATACAAGGCCCTCTCTAACTCCGCTGCCCCCTACATCTCCAACCTCATTTCCTTACATACTCCCTACCGCCCACTCCAGTCAGACAATGACTGTCGCCTCTAATGATTTTGCCCGCACTGCTTCCCTTCACTGGAACGAGGTCCATCAATCTATTAGACTCTCCCTGACCTTGTACAGCTTCAAACAGGCACTGAAACCCACTTGTTCTTCAAATTGTACCCTTCTGCATCACCTAGTCTCGAGGCCACTCTCTCTACCCCCTGCCTCATGCATTGGCCATATCTGCCTCACTTACTTCCTGCCATCAGTGTGCCTTATGCTTGCTCGCACCTCATGTCACCTGTCTGTCTCCCTTCACTCCCTATATTGTGAGCTTGTTGGAGCAGGGCCCTCTTCCCTCCTGTTCTCACAGCCCTCTTCTCTCACACTTCAATTACAGCTCTCTCCTACTCAGCGATTGTCTATACCCAGAGGTTAAAGTGAGCCGGAACTTAGCTGGACTGTGTTCCGTCAGTTCCTCCGGCTCACCTAGCCCAGGATGTGAGCCTGGAACTGCATGGAAATGCTGGGCACCCGCTGAGGTTGTATTACCAGCAGGTGCCACCACCTTCCTCTCAGCGGCAGCCGAAGCTCATTCCTGAGCTCCAGCTTCCGGCTGTGTGCGTCTGTGTGTGCAAGTGAAAGTGCCGCACATAAAAGAAGTTAAGCTCCCATTGGAGCCATCACAAAGCCATAGGCAACTGCATGTACCTACAAAAACCATGCAATAACGAGTATCATAGACTGCTCGCCTAGCTCTATGGTCACACTGACTGGACGTGGCAGTAGCGACACTGACGCCATGTTTCTCTACGTACTTGATCACAGCTGATCAATCGTCCCCTTCCTGTCAATGACTCTGCAAGAAAATCCTCACTGTGAGCAGCACTACAAATGTACTTTGACACATGCGCAGTGCCATCGCGGCACATGCGCAGTCTGCCAATAATCGCTCCATTGCATGAACATCGGCGCTGCAAACAAACATGAATTACGCCCTAAGTCTGTTGGAATATGTTTCTACCAGGCTTGCACACTATATGGGACTGATTATTGCCCATTCTACCTTGCAGATTGGGCCCGGGTTGTTCAGGTTGGTTGGATGACGCTTGTGGGCTGCAAGTTTTAAGCAGTGCTGCAGATTCTCAATTATTATTTTTGCACATTACATGGAGAACACCCATTTTCCAAGTTGGGGTGTGTTCTGAATGAAATACCACTGCCACTTCCAGAATTACAGGCCATTTTTTGCGTGGGATTTTATAACAAACTGGGCACAGGGGGCAGATTGTGCCAAGTGCATGTGAATTACGAGTGTGAACAGTGGAGACAGGGGCCTATGTTCTCTGGATAAACGATGTCAGGTTACTGTTACATATGGACCAGCCTATTAAGTAATTACAACATTCACATACTCCTCAAAATATACGGCTAGTGAAACCATCACTTTTGTGTCCTAATCAAAATCAGGGGAGGTGGAGGTCATCAGACCAGAGACGGATTAAGAGGGGGGGGGGGGGAAGGGGAGGGTAATCCAGATGATAGCTCTACACTGTCTAGGTCAACACCATATGGTTGACATGCTTTAGGTTGACAGGTATAAAAGATCATGAGGTTCAAAAGTTCGACATGTCAGTGATCAACACAATTGGTTGACACATTTTTTTTGTGGGGGGGGTCACATGTTTTTCCAACATTTCCTTCATTTACTGTCCTCGTGGACTGCGATTCGGAGTAACCTGTGGTGAGCAAAGCGGCCCGAGCCACCTTGCCCATAGCGTGGTGAGTGAAGCGTGCCCGCAACGTTACACGTTTGTACTGATGTTTGTCACATAACATGAAATATACAAGATTTGGCCCCACCGAAAAACAAAAAATATTTTGACCATTTTTGTGTCGACTATTGTCATGTCGACCTTTTCACCCTGTCAATCTTTTGTACCTGTCGAACATATGTGGTTGACCTATTGACTGTCTACACAGACAGTGTAGATATACAGGGTGATTCAAAAGTCGCAGTACACCCTTTTGATTTCAAAAACTGCAGAAAATGGGAAAAGTGAATACTGCAGTAAGGTACGGGTGAGGTGGGCTATCTTGAACATGGGCGCCATCTTGAAATCAGCCATCTTGAATCTAAGTCAGTTTACCCATTTCCTGCACAGTTTTTGAAACAAAAGGGTGTACTGTGACTTTTGAATCACCCTATACAATACTGCACCCACTACCGATGTGTCCTACCTTTTCACTTTTGCTGCCCACTGTAATATGCAGCCCAGCACATGCTGAGCTACAGTAATCTCCTATACAGTATACTGCAGCGGGTAGTAGTAGGTATATTGCAGCGGCCAACAGTAGTAGACAGGTAAGAAGTGTTACGGGACTGGGGGTGGTGCTGACAGTAAGGGGAGGGCCCAAGAATTGTGGGTGGGCCAGCCTGCATTAAGTGTCCCTGGTCCCCTGAAGGCTTAAGCTGGCCCTGCATCAGATTTGTGCTTACTGTATTTTACGTGGCACAGTTGTATTATTTTCAATAACAATGATATTTGTGTTACATAGAAACATTTTTCCCCACACATGGTTTGGTTTAAGTTAAAGGCAGCAAACGAAAATCTGACCAAGATCCCAGGGGTTGGTGCTCTGTGGCCACCAACTAAGCTGTCAAATCTGAACTTGATGATGGACCCGGATCTGGTGCTAAAGGTGCTGGGTGAGCTGTTTGTGTAAACAAAAGCCGGGCGAGCCCAATGAAAGTCCTTTTCATAGATATATTAAGGACTAGCTGGAGTATCTGGTGTTGCCCGGTATTTTAAGAATGTCTGTTTACAAAAATAAATGTAAATATTAAACACACGGTATAAATAACATTGTAGATAACGGAAAACCCGTGCTTCACTACGGGATGAGGATGGTAAATGAGAATGATAGTTGTTTGTTAATTTACGTTGGTTGGAGATCTAGTATATAGGCATATCTTGCTTTCCTGACGCACTATGTGTAGTGGCCGGACCCCTTTTTGGTCCCCCAAGGGACTCTGCTCTTCCCACTATATAACTCTCAGTCTGTGTCTTCCTGCTGGCTCTATTCACCTCCTCACATCGTGTCAGTGCCCCTGTCACATGTAGCTTTGTCCTCACTGACACATCACTCATCTCTTGATATACTCTGTGCTGCTGGGGGACCCTGCTCCTCCCACTATATAACTCTCAGTCTGTGTCTTCCTGCTGCCTCCAGTCCCCTCCTCACATCATGTCAGTGCCCCTGTGAAATTATCAATTTTTTGACAGTTTCTTATATAGCGCATCACATTATGTATCTCCTGATATACTCTGTGCTGCTGGGGGACCGTGCTACTTCCACTATATAACTCTCAGTGTGTGGGTTTGTGCTACCTGCATTCCCCTCCTCACATCATGTCACTGGCCCTGTCACATGCAGCCCTGTCCTCACTGACATATCATGCATGTCTTGATATAGTCTGTGCTGCTGGCCCACCCCTAGGGGTGCTAGTGGTGTGTTACCCCCACAGTGTTTGTTCGCAGAGTGTAAGTCATATGTGTAGCAAGTTTGGTGTAAATTGCTGCAGGCATTCCAGAGTTATGCTGTCTGCTGAAATACTCAGTGCTGCTGCCTCACCCCTAGGGGTGTTAGGGGTGTCTTCCCCCCCACAGTGTTTGTTTCCAGATTGTAAGGCATATGTGTTCCAATTTTTGAGTACATTGCTCCAGCAATTCCGGAGTTATGCTCTCTCCTTAAATACTCTGTGCTGCTGTCTGCCCCCTAGGGGTGCTAGGGACTTCAATTTTTTTTTGTTGCCTCCGCCGTGTTTTAATACACTCGTATGTCAAATTTCATGATCTTCGCTTGTAAACTGTGGATTTGTATAGAAAGACAGAGGGACAGAAGGACAAATTTTAATTTTTATATATTAGATGTATTCCAGACAGAATTGATCCTGCACAGCAGGTAAAGACCCAGTTCGTCTATCTGAGGCTGGTGACCCCACGAAGACCAGTACAGTGTTCCGAGAGGGGAGGGGATCACCCCTGGAGGGTTGGGTGACTGTAGCAGATTAACCAAGGTGTCGGAGGAGATGCAGCGTTTAACTCTGAAGTGACCAGGCCAGGAGAGCTGTGACAGGGGAGCATCTGATTGTCTCGCCCGGTCATGTAACCAATTCCAAGATGGCGGCACCGCCGTCAGTCCCAAGCCAGGACCCGACCGCAGAGAGACACCGCCAGCATGCCCGCACACCTGGCAAGTCATCAGCAGCCCACTCCACTCCTGGAAGACCCCCACCAGAGGACCCGGACAGGTACGTCCTGGCATCCCCGGCCAGAGTTACCCCGGGCCATGACACAAGCCAGTAATGACCTCCAATAATGCACAATGTCCAGCTCTTGAAGCTCATTTAAGTAGTATAGCTGGTGTAATGGTTAGCATTACGGCCTCAGAACATTGATGTCATGAGTTCAATTCCAACCACGGCCCTAACTGTGTGGAGTTTGTATATTCCCCCTGAGCTTGCGTGGGTTTCTTCCCACAATCTGAAAGGTTAATTGGCTCCCAACAAAAATTAACCTTAGTGTGTATGTGTTTGGGGCAGACTTTATGGGCCAAGTGGTTCTTATCAGCCATCAAATTTTATGATTCTATGAAGTATCTTGTCCCGCACCACAAAATCTCATTATTTATCTAGAGATAAGTAGGGCCTTTCCTGCACTTACCCAGCACTGAGCAAGACTGGTACCAGACTGCCAGGATTATCCCCATACAGGGAGAAATGATGTTCACCATACCACAGCTTGCTATATATCAGCGCTATACCCTACTCTCACTGGGATATGTGGCCGTATGTACAGTAGAAGCATGAGATCGTAAATCTGTGCGGTCTGGTTTGTAGCCTCATTAATGACCCCTAGTGTCAGGTGTTGGTAATACAGGCATGACATTCTGTGCATACAGCAAGGTAAGGTAATTTTCAATGGGTGATCAATCACATGATGTAGGAAGGTCAGCGTGGGGTTCGTGAAAGTCCTATGAATAAGGACGGGATGTATCAAAACATAAAATGCAGTAAAAGCTCAAAATCCGGCCGTATACATGCAATTAATGACTGTATGTATTAAAAAGGTCAGATTATGAAAATAGAATAGGAAGCATAACTATCTGTTGCTTATCCGAGATAGTCCGTGCCATCTATAAATGGCATTGTCTATAGAAGCCTATGGGTTTATTATCGTATGAAGTCTTCAGGGAGGGAACCGCAGCATCCTTCTTCATCCCCCGCAGCTTCAGAAACAAGAAATCAATCCCTTGCCAGGACAGGTCTGTACCAGAAGAGCTGTCCCAGCGGGGTAGATATTGCTGGATATAATGGGGTCTATTTACTAATTCTTGGATGGAGATAAAGTAGATGGAGATAAAGTAACAGCCAATCAGCTCTTAACTGTCATTTTTCAAACATAGCCTGTAACATGGCAGTTAGGAGCTGATCGGCTGGCACTTTATCTTCGCTCACTTTATTTTCATCCACTTTATCTCGGTTCAAGGCTTAGAAAATAGACCCCAAAACAACCATGTTATGTCATATAGATTTGTAGTCTTTACAGAGTAAAGGTCCATACACACGGTGAGATTCGGGCTATGCACGTTTCTCACTATGCGACAGGAACTAGGTCGGTATCACAGGCATATAATGACTGCTTGCGATACTGGCTTTGTCTGATTTTGGCTAAGCGACAATTTTGATTATCTTTAACATGAGAGAGTGAAAATTTACTTGCCTGCACAGTCCAATTTTGCTTGCGATTCCGATCCCGCGGGACCGCGCATCGGCATCGCAAGCTGTGTACACAAAGTGCAATATGCACTTACTTTCCTTATGATTTTGACTATATTGTCAAAATTGTAAGAAAAGTTAAGTGCATATCACACCGTGTGTATGAACCTTTAGTTAGTTTGTATAGTATAGAAAGCTTTGTGTTGCAAGACACAAACTGAGCACAGCAAACCTTAATTGCCCCACTTGTGGCACCTTAAAGTCATTATTGTTATTATTATTATTATTATTAGTAGTAGTAGTAGTAGTAGTAGTAGTAGTATTTCTCCTGTAACTATTTCTACATCTACTTTCCTGTTCATTGAGCTACAGTAGCTGTCTCCCAAAGACATTTTACTGTAAAAATGAATTCATATAAATGTAGATTTAGGTTGTTAATGTTACGTTAAAAAAATAAATAAAAATAAAAAATATCTCCTATATAATATCCCAGATCTGTGATTTTGTGATTCATTTGCTAACGCTGGGTGGAGTCACAACACTGGGCGGAGTTAGTCAAATGAGTCACAGATCTGGCCAAATCTACAGGAGACTAGGAGCAGAAGCAGATAGTATGGGCATGGCACAGGCAGGGGTGCATACCTCCCAGCTTTCTTCAGGAGCATTCTTCAGGCAGAAGGAGGGACACACACTCGACGAAAAGGGGGCGTGGCTTCACGGGAGGGCCCCTGTTTTCGTCAATGATGGGGCATGCCCAGCGCTCTGTGAGCTGCTGACATGCCCCCAGGGGCTGATTATGAGTCCGGGGGGCCCAGGGCACTTGTGACAGAGGAGCCCTATCTCATTGCTGTGCCTGCTGTGAGTTGGGGGCGTGGCCTAATCGCGGGACGCGAGGCCACGCCCCTTCCGCAAATTCCATTTGTTGTTTTTTTTACATGGAATTTTGGCCCCTCAGCTAGGGCTACATCCAGAGGGGGTGGTCGCTCCCCCCTACACACCCGCACAGGCAGAAGAAAGCAGGGAGACTGCTGCCTCCCTGCAACACCACAGACCTGCCAACACGCAGCAGTGTGTGCTGACTGTAACACAATGCTGCCGTTGTTGCTGGCAGGACTGGGGGGGGGGAGCTTCTGAGCTGGGACAGGGCTACTCGAGCCGGGGGGCCCCCTAAAACTGTGCAGCCAACGGTACGTACCCCCTGCCCCCACCCCCTTAATCCGGCTCTGCTGCTGGAACCCCCCCTTAATCCATACCCCCTGATGCCCCCTCTCCCTCTGTCTCCACTATTCACCGCTGCTCTGCTAAGCAGAACAGCGAGTACAGGAGCTTTCCAACTGACCCCCCCGTTACCGCGGGACACTGCGACTCACTGGTGGGACAGCGGGACAGACCCCAAAAAAAGGGACTGTCCCGCAAAAATCGGGACATTTGGGAGGTATGGGGGTGTGTGAGGGGGTTTGCCGTACAGACAGACCGGCACCGGCTCACTGTGTGCTTGACCCCCCCTCCCCTCTCTGGCGCGGAGGAGCGTCACTTTCTAGCACACTCCACGCTTCTTAGCTGCAGTTTTGTGGGGCACCTGCCGCTGTGCAGGTTCCGTACTGCCTCTGTTATCTCCAGCCCCGGCAACCCCACCGCTAGCTGCAGCGCTGCCGCCCGCAGTGAGGTGCGCCCAGCTCCTTCACACACTTTAGCCGGCGGGTAACGCTGCAGAAGTCCGAGCTGCTTGCAAGCTCCGACCCCCTCCTCCCTCCAGCCGCAGCATCTCCTGGGGGCTAACCAGTCACTCCCAGTCTCCCCTTACCACAGTGCCCGGCAGCTGCACAAGGTCTGCGGTGTGTGACTGAGGAGGGGGGGAGGGATGCGGACGGGCAGAGGAAGCAGGACTCCAGCCTAAGAGAGTCAGCCATGCCAAGTCTCCACCAGCAGCAGATCCCAACAGGTTCGAGTGGAACAGCAGCAGCCAGCAGCAGTGACTCCGGTAAGACACATCTGTCAGTCACACTGTTTTGTCCCTAATACCAATCTCTCCCGTGCCCTGTGTTCTGTCATGTCCCTGTCACCCCTGGCCTTGCCCTGCCACCCTTATACTGGCCCTGTCACCATTATCCTGGCCCTTTCACCCTTATGCTGGCCCTGTTACCCTTATGCTGGCCCTGTTACCCCTATCCTGGCCCTGTTACCCCTGTGCTTGCACTGTCAATCCTATACTGGCCCTGTCACCCCTGTCCTGTTCCTGCCACCCCTACCCTGGCCTGTCACCCCTATCCTGTCCCTGTCATTTCTGTCCTGGCCCCGTCACCACTTTTCTGACCCTGTCACCCCTGTCCTGGCCCCGTCAACCCTGTTCTGACCCTGTCACCCCTGTCCTGGCCCTGTTACTGCATACCCTCCAACTACCTTTTTGGCAGGTACAGTACCCGCAGCGCCTCCAGACCTCTCCCCAATGCACCACACCTCGGCACCTTCCCCTCCACCACATGCGGCACTCCACCCCTCCCCCACACGCTTTGCCTCCAGACCCCCTACAGCACCCGCGGCTCCCACTCCTCTGCCCCTTCACCACCCACAGCACCTCCAGGCCCCCTCCACCATCCACCCCCTTTATATGTCTCCCCCCACACCTGCCCCTCTCCACCCGCAGCATCTGCAGACACCCTCCTCCATCCATGGTCCCCCCCCCTCACCCACCCCTCCCCCACCAATGGCACCACCGCACCTGCCCCTCCACCACCAGCAACACCTCCGGACCTCCTTCCCTATGCGCTGCACCACCCGTACCTGCCCCTCCCCTACCCATGGCGCCTGCGGACCCCTACCCCAACCCCTGCACTCCCGCCCCTTCCCATCCCACAGCACCTCCGGAACCCTTCACCCATCCACAACATCCCCACACCTGCCCCTCTCCCACCATGGCACCCCTACCCCTCCCCCACCTGCAGTGCCTCCGGACCCCTCCCCAATCTGCATCCCCCACTCCTCTGCCCCTCCCCCACCCACAGCACCTCCCTACTCTTCCCCATCCGGGCCCCACCCCCACTTTTGCCCCCCCTCCACCTGCAGCACCTACAGACACCATCCGCAGTCCCCACCGCACCCGCTACATTCTGTACATCGTGCCCTACAGGTGCTGTTCACGCCGTCGCAAGGGGCTGCGCCTCCTTCACCATCGCACGCCCTTTCATTGTGCAATATTTAACCACTAACAAAGGAATGCAGGTAATACTTTATATAATACAAATATTGAACCCCAGAAAGGCATGCAAGGGTTAAGGGGGCGTAGCCCTTGCGACGGTGTGAAGAGTGCCCGTAGGGCGCGATGAAGCACCTAGTATATATATATATATATATATATATATGTGTGTGTGTATATATATATATTTTTTTTTTTCCAGAGACCTGTATTTAAACATTGCTAACATTATTATATTCCCTTTATTTTATTTATTTAGATAAAAACAAAACAACATGAATTTATAATGACAAATACTCAGGTTCTTCAGTTTCTCCTGGGAGGTGGAGCCTGAGACTGCTATGGAAACAGCCCAGATTACAGGATCAGGTTTGTAAGGATGGAATGCAGACAGCAGGACACAAAGCATTTCTAGTAGGAACGCAGGAACCGCAGTCTGGCAGACATGGGGGGTCCGGGCAAAGTCCTGTATCATTTATGATGACCACTAGAAACAAATTAGACAATGAATGTAACATGAAACAGTATAAGATATATATATATATATATATATATATATATATATATATATAGTGATAGTGTAACTTTAATCAAGCGTGTAACTTTAATCATGAAGGACTTCCTGGTAAACTACACGTTTAGTCTTTCCTTCAGGCTGGAGAATGGCCGAGCTGTCAGAGCAGCCGACTCTGGAACAGGGAACACACAACTGGCCATGGGAGAAGCCGTCACTCCTCAGATCCACACCAGACACTTTCACACTCTGCCCCTGAGCTTTGTTATTGGTCATGGCGTAACAGACCGTTACCGGGAACTGTAGCCGTTTCCACTGGAAGTGGTTGTCTAAAGGGATCAGAGGAATTCTCGGAATGGAGACAGTTTCGGGTGGATGCTAAAGAAGCTCCTAACAATCCTCCAATTTAATATGAAACAAAAGTCGCCAGAATGTCGGTAAAAGAATCATTCTAAAATGATTGTATTTAAACCCAGATTAACATGCTGCTAGAAATATATACCGCTACTCAGGAACTTAATTTAGTAACGTTTCTATGCAAAAACCAAATTATTATTATTATTATCCTTTATTTATATGGCTCCACAAGGGTTCCGTAGCGCCCAATTACAGAGTACATAAATAATCAAACAGGAAAACAGCAACTTACAGTTGATGACAGTATAGGACAAGTACAGGGGTGGTCATTCCGAGTTGTTCGCTCGTTAAATTTTTCCGCATCGCAGCGATTTTCCGCTTAGTGCACATGCGCAATGTTCGCACTGCGACTGCGCCAAGTAAATTTGCTATGCAGTTAGGTATTTTACTCACGGCTTTTTCTTCGTTCAGGCGATCGTAGTGTGATTGACAGGAAGTGGGTGTTTCTGGGCGGAAACTGGCCGTTTTATGGGTGTGTGCGAAAAAACGCTACCGTTTCTGGGAAAAAACGCAGGAGTGGCTGAAGAAACGGAGGAGTGTCTGGGCGAACGCTGGGTGTGTTTGTGACGTCAAACCAGGAACGACAAGCACTGAACTGATCGCAGATGCCGAGTAAGTGTGGAGCTACTCAGAAACTGCTAAGAAGTGTCTATTCGCAATTCTGCTAATCTTTCGTTCGCAATTTTACTATGCTAAGATTCACTCCCAGTAGGCGGCGGCTTAGCGTGTGCAAAGCTGCTAAAAGCAGCTAGCGAGCGAACAACTCGGAATGAAGGCCAGGGTAAATAAACATAGTTACATCAGCAGATGACACTGGGATAAGTATCAGGTGGCAGAAGACTGCTGGATGTGGTGCAGTTGAAGAATATTAAAGTAAGACAAATGATAAGCACATGACGGAAGAGGGCCCTGCTCGTGAGAACTTACATTCTAAAATGTAAGTCTTATCTGGATTAAGAGATAATGAAGAATTTATTAAAAAAAACTTTTCATCTCTTTTCACCCCTTTGGGAACGGACTTTTGAAAAATCCTTTCTTAGTGGGTGCCCACAAATTTCCTAGGGGGTCATTCTGACCTGATTGCTCGCTGCAGTTCTTCGCACTGCAGCGATTAGGTCAGAACTGCGCATGTGCTGGCGCCGCAGTGCGCCAGCGTATGGCTGACAGCCAACGGCTGTCATTGTCTTGCGATCGCCTCTGCCTGATTGACAGGCAGAGGCGGTCACTAAGTGTGAGGAGTGGCACGGCGGCGTTTGGCTGCCATTTTGTGGGCGCGGTCCGGCCAAAGCAGGTGTGGCTGGACCCTGTGCTGGCCGTCCCCCCGCATGTCAGGGAAGATGATCATAGCTGTGCTAAATTTAGCACAGCTGCGATCAGGTTGGAATGACCCCCCCCTTAGTCCTCCTGGGATTTCGTGATGAGTCAGGGAGTCAGTCAGGGTATTTGGATTTTATATATGGAGATAATTAAATAATATATTACAATATTATATTACCTGCATCACACAACTGATCCTGATCAGTGTCACCATAAACCAGAGCGCTCTTATATATCACAGTATAATCAGCACAATGATGTGTGGGTTACTATGTGGGGTCTCAGAAAGGAGCAAGTATCTTTTTTATAATAACTGTATATGAAAAGAATAAACCAGGACATAGAATAGCTGCATAAAAAGTGTAGATAAATGTCTTATTTAATCATACTATGCTTTATCTGTATTCTCACCTGGAGGAATGGCAGCGCTGCCTGAGAGGCCGACGTAATATACCATACATAGGCTGACCACTGTAAGGGGAAATAATATACAGGAGAAGGAGATATTTACTATTCATAGTACTGACAGCTGCGGTCACTTATATACATGATGTACAGGGTCCATAAACCTAAATTGTTATGTACTATAGGGTGGTACCCATCAAAGCTCGGAGAGAGATAAAATTGTGAGTGCTAGCTAATCAGCCGTACCTTCCAACTGTCCCATTTTTCTGGGATTGCCCCATTGTCCCACCCAAGGGCCACAGTGTCCCATGGTAAAGGGGGAGTTGTGTGTGTGGGGGCGGGGGGGGGGGGCACTATAATCGCTGCTCTGCTATCCTCATGGCATTTATACACAGTGAAGGGATAGCCTGGGCCATACCCCCTTTGGCATGCACAGGATCCCATTTCCTCACCAACTATGTTGGGAAATATACTTTATAACTCACAATTTTATCTCTCTCCAAGCTTTTATATTAAAAAATATATCTGTAATGTCCTTGTCTAATGTGTGCATGTATACATCCCTGTAGCAATGAGGATTGCTGATACTCAAGCCCAAGTGATGCATTTAGTATGAGCAGTTTTGCAGCATGTTATTGAGTAACCCCCTCTCCTTAGGACCTCGGTGTCTATCTTCTCAGGTATGTAAGGCCACATTTCTTGGACTCCATGTGGTAAAGGAACAAGCAGCACAGCGGGATAAACTTAATGGGGCTTATGTAGTAGGGCCTGAGTTTACCAGAGGTGCGGGATGCCGGCCAATCTCAGACCTTTTTTCAAAAGCAGCAGTCAGGGCAGTCGTCAGTAGTGTTTTGTGGGCACAGCTGTCCAAGGTCCGGCCTTTCTGACAGAGAGGGGAGCGCCCTAGCTGCTCCTGGCGTTGACCACCTGCCGTAGTCCGTCTCCAGTCATCCCTGTCCTTCCGCCAATATGTTACATTGAAAATCTCCCTCCAAAAATGGCAACCACCTCAGAGGAGACAGTTATTAAAGATACTAGAGGAAGCTCTAGTGCCTTTAATAACGGTCTCCTCTAAGGTGACAGCCATTTTGGAAGAGACATTTTCAACAGCAACAAGCAGGCGCGAACGGCATACCCACTGTGGCAGCGGCTTGGGGGCTGACAATGAGCAGAAACCCCTGAAAATGAGCAGAACCCCTGACAACTAGCAGAACCCCTTGAGAGCGAGCAGAACCCTTTGAAAACAAGTAGAAACCCTGACAACCAGCAGAATCCCTTGACAACGAGCAGAACCCCTTGACAACAAACAGAACCCCTGACAATGAGCAGGTACTGCAATAATTACTATGTAGTCATAGTATGGTCACAAGGGCATTAATGTGGGGGTATAACATGGGGGTATAATATGGTGTCAAGACATTACTGTGGGGACTTAGGGGGTAATTCAGACCTAATCGCTGTTGTGTGAATTTGCAAGGCAGCCAATTATCGATCAACTGTGCATGCGTACAGATCGTAGGGTGCATGTGCGAGGCCTAACTGCGAAAAAATCCATCAACTTTTTGATCGCTAGGCGTATGCAAGTTCATTGATAGGAAGCAGACATTTGGGAGTGGTAACTGGACGTTTTCTGGGAGTGTCATGAAAAACACAGGCGTGCCCATGCGTTTTAAGGGAGGGTGCGTGACGTCAGCTCCGGTCTCGATCAGCCTGATTCTATCGCACTGTAGGAATAGGTCCTGGGCTACGCACAGACTGGAAAAAATCATTTGATGGTGAGTGAGCAGCAAACGGATTTGCAGCTGACTGGTGTTTGCAGAGATTTTCGCAAGGCGTGCGCAAACTTGCATAGGGTTGGAATTTACTTTGTCTGGATGGTGAATATCTGATCGCAAACCTCAGCAAAATCACAGAGGCGCAATCAGGTCTGAATTAGGCCCTTAATATGGTGCATGGAGCATAATATAGTGTTGCTCCATATGTGCATAGGAACTTTAAAAAAAAATATATATATACTGTTTTTATTATATATATATATATATATATATATATATATATACACACACACATGTCGGCACTCCAAATTTCTGGGTTCAACTTGACCCGGTGCCCCCACAATGAAGGAATGTGTATGCAACAAGTAAGTGCGAGACTTACGGATCCCAGCAATGAATGCAAAGATGCAGCAATCGCGAATCAATATTTCAATCAATGAAGATTTTTGTCAGGATACAAAATTACAAAAGCAATCTTACCTCTACTTGTTCCCCTCACAAACACACGTGTAACGCCTGCTCCAGACACCATCAGGCAGTGTCTCTCAATAATAAGGTCATCGCAGCTCGACACGATGCACGTTTCACCCAGTGAGTCCCGTCACCATAGCTACAACAATAGACATGGAGATTTACATTGCAGTGAAACGGGCGTAATACAGCTGTGCAATAAATATTATATACAGCAATAAGTCCCTAGTAGAAAAACATATGCATCAGACTCACAAACAACATTGGGTAATGTATATCTAATAATACACACTGAAAATGACAAAGGATATATATCTTCTAGTTAATGATAATTGACAGCCTGAAAATTGGTTTTAAAGTAATGGTGCTACCTGGCACTAACTAGGCAGTACAGGAGCACTGAATAGAATAAGGAAAAATTACTTTATGCAAAACATGATAATGGCAGCATCTCATTAAGCCCTTTAGGATGAATCACATCTAATTTATGAATCCAGAAGGATTCTTTTCTAAGCAGCATGTTATCTCTATTCAGTGTCGGACTAGGGCATGAAGGGCCCATAGGCAAATGCAGGGGGGGTTTCCAGCTGCCTGGAATACCCCCTCTGCTTGGCCAGTGACTCAAATTATCACAGCAGCATTTTTATGTAATACAATTACTAGAGCTGCGGCCACAACGTGTACTTTAATGGACAGAGCGGAGCTGTTGCATATGCCCAGTGGTAGCAGCATCTGCTACCAAGTTATCTGTCTGTGTGGATCTGAGCATTTAATCAGTGCACTGGACATGAAAGTAGCTGCTAGGAAGAAGAGACAGGGGCTTTACCATGAGGTGGGAGAATGTATCCATAGAAAGTGCAGTATTGTCTCCTACTGGTTCTGATTTGTTTGTGTATTTATTTATTTATTATGGGAAGTTTAAACTTTTCCTGACCATGTATGATAATTTTTTAGTTTAATATGTTATATACCGCCCTTACTACAGTCCATCTATAGTGTTGATTATTAATACTTTATGCCACACACTGTCCAGTTTATAAAATGATGTTGGTAATAGGTTCTTCTACAGCTCCACCAGGCTCCCACACTTGCTACAGTGTTCAGCAGAGTGGTGATGGTAGATTGCATTTGGAAACCCCTCTCTGGAAATCATGTGTTTGCCACTGGGGCCCACTGGGGAGTGCAGTGGTAGGGACCCATGTTTAGGGGATTGGCCAGTCTCCAGAGGGGGTGTGACCAGCCCCTACATTGGTTTGCCTAACAATTAGAGAGTGCATGTGCATTATAGGATAACATATGTACAATGTATAATTCAAGTGCACAGTCTGGAACCTGATCCCTATAGGTGGAGGAGGGGGTCCCCATGCAGTGGGGCCCAACAAGGGTTTCCTCTGTACCCCTGTGGGCCAGTGCAACCCTATCTCTATTACCACCCCTACCCAAAGGTGGAATATTGTCAATCATCCTATAATGCAAACTGGCCAGGTTATGATTGGCATTAACAAAGTGGCGTGCTACAAGTTGATCATTTTTTCCTCCCTCAAGGGTTAATCTTATTGATGATCTGTGCGCTGACATTCTCTCTTTCAATGTACACTTAATTTTGCCGACATAAATACAGTAAGACCACAGGGACAAATTATTTGATAAATGACAACTGAGCTTTCACAAGTCAGAAGATGTTGTATGTGAAAGACTTTTCCTGTGTGAGGATGGATAAACTTGTCTCCTGTCAGCAAGAAGCCACAAGTGGTGCAAGAACAGCCAGTTTTTTCCTGAGACAAAAGGTTTTTTTGTGTGCTCAGACCTGGCTAAACCTGAAATGTCAGTTTTAAGTAAATGATCACACAAATTACATCATCTTGAATAACAAGCCATAAGGTCAGTGTTTTGTAAACCAAGATCTTTATCTGATTTAATAATTGGCCAATGTGACCCAGAGATGCGATTTATGGCTGGGGACAAACCATTGAATTTAGTCACTCAAGTCAATGGGTGTAGCATGGCTGACCGCCGGTCAGCATACCGACGCCGGGATCCCGGCAACAGACCGACGCCGGGATCCCGGCGGGGAGGGGCGAGTGCAGTAAGCCCTTGCGGGCTCGGTAGCGACCTGCGGTCGCTACGGGTTTTATTCCCACTCTATGGGTGTCGTGGACACCCACGAGTGGAAATAGTCCCTGTTGGTCGGCATGCCGACCATCGGGATAGTGAGATGTCGGGATGCCGGAGGAGGTCATGTGACCGTCGGTCTCCCGACCACCGGTCACATGAATACCACCCAAGTCAATGACATATGATATCGCTTAAATGTTTCTTGTGGAACAAGAAAAAAATTTTGCGCATGAAGAGGTGGCATCCAAATTTTTATTTTACACCCGCTATATTGATGATCTCATGCTTATTTGGTCGGGGCCCCGGTCAGAACTCATTGATTTATTTGATAGACATAATGTATCCACATCCCCTATGAAACTGATTTATGTGATCAGTAATGAAAAGATTATTTTTTTAGATGTGATAATTGGTTTGACCAAGGATATGCTAACAACCCCGGTATATACCAAAAAGGTTGACCGCAATAATATCTTACACAATAAAATTTGTCATCCCATTAACCTTAAACGGGATTTACCTCTATCTCAAATGATCCGCATTAGGAGAAACAACAGTAATTATGACTTAACAAATAAGCAGTAGGATTCATCGATAGCAATATTCGTCAAAAGGGGTTATCCCATTAATGAGTTGAGGGGAACAAAGGCTAAAGTGTTATTGGATCGTAATACGTTAATTAAAAAGTAAGTAACAAATACTTCTAAATAGAAATTGACTTGGGTGACTAAATTACAAAAATGTTATCCCCGGCCATAAATCGCATCTCTAGGTCACATTGGCCAATTATTAAATCAGAAAAAGATCTTGGTTTACAAAACACTGACCTTATGGCTTGCTATACAAGATGATGTAATTTGTGTGATCATTTTGTTAAAACTAACATTTCAGGTTTATCCAGGTCTGAGCAGACAAAAAAACATTTTGTCTTAGGGAAAAACTGGCTGCTTCAGGTGTTCTTGCACCACTTGTGGCTTCTTGCTGACAGAAGACAAGTTTATCCATCCTCACACAGGAAAAGTCTTTCACATACGACATCTTCTGACTTGTGAAAGCTCATTTGTAATTTATCAAATAATTTGCCCCTGTGGTCTTAGTAAATGAAGTGTAAATTTAAAGAGAGAATGTCAGCTCACAGGTCATCAATAAGATTAGACCTTGAGGGAGGAAAAAATGATCAACCTGTAGCACGCCACTTTGTTAATGCCAAATAAAACCTGGCCCGTTTGCATTACAAGATGATTGACCATATTCCACCTTTGCGTACAGGTGGTAATAGAGATAACATGCTGCTTAGAAAACAATCCTTCTATGGATACATTCTCCCACCTCATGATAAAGCCCCTGTCTCTTATTCCTGGCATCTGCTTTCATGTCCAGTGCACTGATTAAGTGCTCAGGTCCACACAGCAAGATAACTTGGTAGAAGATGCTGCTACCACTAGGCATGTGCAACAACTCTGCTCTGTCCTTCAAAGTACACGTTGTGGCAGCAGCTCTAGTAATTGTATTACATAAAAATGCTGCTGTGATAATTTGAGTCACTGGCCAAGCAGAGGGGGTATTCCAGGCAGCTGGAAACCCCCCTGCGTTTGCCAATGGGCCCTTCATGCCCCAGTCTAACACTGAATAGAGATAACATGCTGCTTAAAAAAGAATCCTTCTAGATTCATAAATTAAATGTGATTCATCCTAGAGGGTTTAATGAGATGCTGCCGTTATCATGTTTTGCATAAAGTAATTCTTCCTTATCCTATTCAGTGCTCCAGTGCTGCCTAGTTAGGTGCGTGGTGGCACCAACACTTTAGAACGATTTTTCAGGCTGTCAATTTTCGTTAACTAGAAGATATATATCCTTTGTCACTTTTAGTGTGTATTATTAGATATACATTACTTGATGGTGTTTGTAAGTCTGATGCATATGTTTTTCTACTAGGGACCTATCATTGCTGTTTATGATAGTTATTGCAAAGCTGTATTACGCCCGTTTCACTGCAATGTAAATCTCCATGTCTACTATTGTAGCTATGGTGACGGGACTCACTTGGGTGAAACGTGCATAGTGTTGAGCCGCGATGACATAATTGTTGATATTTTTTAGTCCCGGGCCCCACAATTTCTGTAGGCAGCACTGGCGGCAGTCATTTAGAAGGTAAAACCATACCTTGTAAGAGATTGCCGTTTTAAACAAACATCCGAGATCAGTCGGCATCCCACAACTCCGGCAAACTATGCCCCCAATTGTCATACAAGAATGAGGCCAGTGTGGGGCCCACTCTGCACACACTGGCTCCAAACATTATACTCACCTCTTCAGAGTCCAGCATCGGTGTAGCACATATCATCGGGAAGAGTGGGACTGCGCAGAGACCGTACAAGGACTGCACTTTTCTCTGAAACCATCCCCGAATGATCCAAACTTCCCTTAGCACTTGCTACATGTGTTAGGACATCCGATCTGCATTTAGCAAGCAGCGGTTAGCCCAGCTTACAGGTGTATGTGACTGCACCGCTTACTCCCTCTACAGATGGCGTTAGCAGCATTCCCGGCAATGAGGACCCAGCAAAAGCCCTTCTGGCTTCATCAAAGCACTCCAGGCTTTGCTGAGTCCCTGCCAGAGAAATGTGTAATGTGCATGCACAGGCAGCCATCGTGCATTCACATTACTCGGCAAGACGAGGATGCAGAGCATGCATTTGAGGAGGGGGACGCCACAGAACCGCGCTGGAGAGATAAGTTACGTTAAACACCAGCGTCATATAACACAGGAGTCAGACTGACAGGTCCCAAGTTGCTCGTGGCGTACATTGCTATCCGGATGATAGGTCGACACCATATAGTTGACATAGTCCAACATTCGATAGGTTCAAATGGTCAAAATGATAATGGTCCACGCAAGTTTTTGGCATTTTTTCAACTTTCTCATACTTCAAGTTCAGTATAATTGTCATCAGCCAAAACAAATTGACAGACGTAATTTTAGTAGTACATAGCACCGGGTAGCAGGCGACACAATCATGGCATACAAAACCTCATAAAATTAATTCAATCATATGTTCAACATTTTTACTGCAAATGGAATAAAACTGTTCCTAAAATGACTAGTACGTGCTAGCAGAGATCGAAACCTCTTTTTTCGAGATGGAAGTCCGACAAGGAACTCATTAAAAGGATGTCCACTTTCTGATAGAATACTCCTAACTTTACTTAAAGCCCTACGCCTTTACAGCTCTTTAAAGGTAGGCATCGGTATACCAATGATTTTGCTAGCGGTTTTCTAAGCCGATCTAATGCACACCGGTCATTTTACGGTACAGCTGCCATACCATGTCACTATTACATAACTAAGGATGCTCTCAATCGAGCACCTATAGAAATGTAACATGGTCTGCGCCATTCACGTGGACTACGATTGGGAATAGTAACCTGTGGCGATCGCAGCGGTAGTGGAGCGAGGCACCTTTCGTGAGCCATGCGTGCGGACGCAGTGCACTTATTGGGGTTCTATGTGCTGAACCCTACAATTAGACACCAAAACAACATTAAAAAACTCATGTTGACCTTTTAATGTGTCGACAATTTCCATGTTGTCTTTTTCACATGTCAACCTAGAGCATGTCGACTTTTAATGGTCGACCTAGGACACTGTCAATCTTTTGACCCATTACATTATGCTGCTAATGTGTAAGCTATAATTCCCCACATACAGACATAAACGCGGATCCTACACATACTCTGTGCTGTACTATGACTGAAGTGGACGGGACATAACAGACTCACCAAGAGCCACGGCCGTCACCCTGCCAGAGCTCATTGCTGCAATAGATTAGGGACCTGCAGAATAGAGGAAGAGAATGACCACACAAAGTTATGACAATATTCATCAGAAAAGACAAATTAAGTTATTTATCTGAGCGGAAATCAAATTCTAAATATCGGGGGTAATTCCAAGTTGATCGCAGCAGGATTTTTGATAGCAATTGGGCAAAACCATGTGCACTGCAGGGGAGGCAGATATAACATGTGCAGAGACAGTTAGATATGGGTGGGTTATATTGTTTCTGTGCAGGGTAAATACTGGCTGCTTTATTTTTACACTGCAAATTAGATTGCAGATTGAACACACCCCACCCAAATCTAACTCTCTCTGCACATGTTACATCTGCCTCCCCTGCAGTGCACATGGTTTTGCCCAATTGCTAACAAAAAATCCTGCTGCGATCAACTTGGAATTACCCCCATCCTTCCTATAAAACAAAATACAATACACCTCCAGGAAGTATTTGTCATATTGTAAACATTGTTACATACACAACATAACTGAGAAAAGTGTTACTAAAACTCCACTAGTTTGTTCTGGCATAGGCTGTTATCCAGTAACACAATGTGCTACTGTGTATTTGTTATGGAAGCCGACACTTGTTGTGTGATCTGGCAACAGCTATAAAAGAGCAGTAATGATAAATGCAGTGTTCTGCATCTAATATTAATACCTATTTTATTCTGGCAGCCACAAACACCTCTTAGTAACTATAAACTCATACAGATGTGTCCTCATGCACCTAGCGTCTATACGCCATATACCACGAGACACCCGGCGTGACTGAGCCACTACAGGAGGTGCAGACACAGCTACTGTTAGCACCACTCTCAGTGTAATACAGACGCTGGCCTGTGACTGTAACCACACAGGAATTAGCTTTAAACAAGTACAAAGTCGCAGATGAAGCACAACAGAACTTGGAGTGAGAAAAACCTGCAGCCGCTGCATTGCAGCACTTCATACACAGATTCAGACTCACTGTACTCAGATGTGTTACACATCACATTGATGAGTGCAATCTAGCAAAGTAGTTTTGTCTCTTCTGGTCCTTTTTTAAAGCAAAAAAGATGTACATTTTGAGAGAAAAAGACACTTTGTGTTGCAGAGTTTCCGGGAACCTGGCGCACCAAGGGGGGCTGTTTGAATGACTGACGTCACACTGTATAAGGACACATCTGTATGTTATTGTATATTGCACATGGTTTTGTCCTGCTGCCCAAAACCCGCTAATATATACAGTGATTGCTTACAACCACTTTACAACAACTAATAAAAACAAAATGTTAATAGAGAGTAAAGGATTTCACAGCACCAGATAAAACGAGCGACCTGGGTTACCTGTTTACAGTGCAGATCACCCTGGACCTTCCCTGGTAAAACCCTACAAGGTACCCAGGAAGGATAGACTGGACCTGGGGGGTAATTCCAAGTTGATCGCAGCAGGATTTTTGTTAGCAATTGGGCAAAACCATGGCCCTCATTCCGAGTTGATCGCTCGGTATTTTTCATCGCATCGCAGTGAAATTCCGCTTAGTACGCATGCGCAATATTCGCACTGCGACTGCGCCAAGTAATTTTACAATGAAGATAGTATTTTTACTCACGGCTTTTTCATCGCTCCGGCGATCGTAATGTGATTGACAGGAAATGGGTGTTACTGGGCGGAAACAGGCCGTTTTATGGGCGTGCGGGAAAAAACGCTACCGTTTCCGGAAAAAACGCAGGAGTGGCCGGGGAAACGGGGGAGTGTCTGGGCGAACGCTGGGTGTGTTTGTGACGTCAAAACAGGAACGACAAGCACTGAACTGATCGCACAGGCAGAGTAAGTCTGAAGCTACTCTGAAACTGCTAAGTAGTTTGTAATCGCAATATTGCGAATACATCGGTCGCAATTTTAAGAAGCTAAGATTCACTCCCAGTAGGCGGCGGCTTAGCGTGTGTAACTCTGCTAAAATCGCCTTGCGAGCGATCAACTCGGAATGAGGGCCCATGTGCACTGCTGGGGAGGCAGATATAACATGTGCAGAGAGAGTTAGATTTGGGTGGGGTGTGTTCAATCTGCAATCTAATTTGCAGTGTAAAAATAAAGCAGCCAGTATTTACCATGCACAGAAATAAAATAACCCACCCAAATCTAACTCTTTCTGCACATGTTTTATCTGCCTCCCCTGCAGTGCACATGGTTTTGTCCAATTACTATCAAAAATCCTGCTGCGATCAACTTGGAATTACCCCCCTGGGTGGTTCCTCTTCCAAGTTCCACTGACCTAAATACCGGGTTTCTGTGCAATAACTTGGGATTTTCAGGTCAGTGGAAAAGGGATATTACTTGCATTGAAAGTTACTAAAGTTATATTGCTGTCTAGTCAAATTACACCTTTACCTATATAATATACAGCAGAGTACATTACCTTACTTAGCTTCTCAAAGGAACGGTAAAGGATCACATCAAAGGCAGTTTATATATGGTAAAGAGGAGGGGGAAATAATTTCCATAATAGACCTTTAATTATAGTTGATTGTGTAAAGAGCAAAGCAATTATATTACTGTAAGTGTGGCAATCCAGATTACTATTCACTTTCCTGTTACTGAAATTACTGGGATACGTCCATATGCAAATATTACATCTCACAAAGAACATACTGTGCTCACCTACAGATACCTGTAAAGCCAGTTATCCTCAAATGGACGGAACACCGTGTCTTCTACTTTCACATTGGCAAACAAAGCGGGTAATTCAGATCTGATCGCAGCAGCAAATTTGTTAGCTAATGGGCAAAACCATGTGCACTGCAGGTGGGGCAGATGTAACATTTGCAGGGAGCATTAGATTTTGGAGAATCCTGGTGCCGGAACACCGAGGGTAAGTATTGGAGTGATGGTTAGGGCCTCGGAGGAAGGTTAGGGTTAGTCACTAGAGAGGTCGGGTTAGCCGTAGCTGACACCCACCGAGTCTTAGCCCTAGCCACCACCCCCTGTGATTATCCGTAGCTGCCACCCCATGCGAGTCAGGGGAGGGGAGCTGTAAATTATTTACCTAATCCCGTCGGCACTCTAAAAGTTGGGGTGCTGCGGTTCAGTCATGTGACCGCTGGCATCCCGACTGTTGCCCTTATATCACATCCCGTTATATATATCACTTCCCATGTGACGGAACAGGTAAATGTTCATCAGCGGCCGCGGCAGGGCTTACACTGCCCGATGCAACTGACTTTCCACGTTCAAAATATCGAATTGGACGACAATGCAGCGTGTCCAACCAATCGATATTACCAGATCGGTCGCCCACATACACGCTGTAATTATCCGACAGATTCGCTGATATCGGGCAGAGATTGGGCAGATAATTGTAGCATGTATGCCCAGCTTTACTTGAATACACATCTAATTATATTCACCTGGGAAAAAAGTGTTTGACAAACTAGTCCTTTATTCACAGTATATCAAAGTGTAAGAGTGACACTAACCAAACTTATTGTATGCTGAAGGGCTATGTTATCCTATCAGTAACAGAAACTCATACAGCTGCAATCACACATAGCTAGTACAATGTGAAAGTGTGTTACTGGGATTTGTGGTGTGTGACTTATACCATGTGCAACACAATATCAGTCAGCAACTGTGTCTAGCACCTGCCACTTGTGCGTAATCTGCTGCTTTATAGCACTGGGTTGTGATTATATTTCAGTGTCGGACTGGGGGAATGGGGGAATGCAGGGCCACCGGGGGCCCATACTTAAGGGTGTGGCCAGCCTACAAAGGGGGTGTGGCCAGCCTCCACAGAGGCTTGACATACACAATAGTCTAGTGCAGTGTAATGCAACATATCTACCATGTATAATACAAGTGCACAGTCTGGATCCTGATCCCTAGAGGAAGGAGTGGGCTCTCAGGCAGTGGGGCCTACCGGTGGTTTCCCTGGTACCCCTGTGGGCCAGCCCGACCCTGATTACTTTCTAATCAGGACAAATTGTTACAAACTATATGGTTGGAAACCATACATTAACTATACAGTTTCTATACTGCACCCAGATCCATTTACCTTATACCTATGAATAAGAACAGTGGGCCTAATTCAGATCTGATCGCTGGGCTGCATTTTTTGCTGCCCCGCGATCAGGTAGTCGCCGCCTACAGGGGGCTCCCTGAAAATGCTTGAGCCCGCCTGCGTTTTTCCGGACAGTCCCTGAAAACGGTCAGTTGCCACCCACAAACGGCCTCTTCCTGTCAATCACCTTGCGATTGCATGTGCAATGGATCCTTCGCACCGTCCCATCGCTGACCGCCGATGCCTGTTGTAGCTGTCCGATGCACCTGCGCATTGTGGTGCATATGCATGTGCAGTACTGATCTAATCGCCCACCGTGCGAAAACGCACAGCAGCGATTAGATCTGAATGACTCCCCGCGCACAGACTTGTTTTATTAAAAACCTTTATTTATTCACGTAGATTCTTTTATTTTTCAGTCACATTACTTTTTATTAATGTATATTCTTTTTCTAATACTTCAATTGAATCAGCGCTATTATCGGGTATATGCTATACCTGTAATTTAGGCCCTCATTCCGAGTTGTTCGCTCTCAAGCTGCTTTTAGCAGCATTGCACACGCTAAGCCGCCGCCTACTGGGAGTGAATCTTAGCTTATCAAAACTGCGAACGAAATATTCGCAATATTGCGAAAAGATTTTTCTGTGCAGTTTCTGAGTAGCTCGAGGCTTACTCTGCTAGTGCGATCAGTTCAGTGCTTGTCGTTCCTGGTTTGACATCACAAACACACCCAGCGTTCGCCCAGACACTCCCCCGTTTCTCCAGCCACTCCCGCGTTTTTCCCAGAAACGGCAGCGTTTTTTCGCACACTCCCATAAAACGGCCAGTTTCCGCCCAGAAACACCCACTTCCAGTCAATCACACTCCGATCACCAGAGCGAAGAAAAAACCTCGTAATGCCGTGAGTAAAATACCAAACTTCTTAGCAAATGTACTTGGCGCAGTCGCAGTGCGAACATTGCGCATGCGCAATTAGCGGAAAATCGCTGCGATACGAAGAAAATTACCGAGCGAACAACTCGGAATGAGGGCCTTAGTACAGATGTAGCAGCATTACATTTGTAGGATTATTCCTGATGCCTCTGTTTTTAAGTAGATCTTATAAAGACTGATTTTAAAATAAATGTGAACAAGGTTCTTATGGTATTGTGTTTCTTTTCTTTAGCTGTGTACATACATCTGAATCAGTAGTTATCCTACAGTCTACATCAGGGCATAGATAAAATCTCCCTTTTGTTAAGAATTATCTGTAGATTCCCTTGACTAGAAACTATGGGGGTAATTTAGACCTGATTGTAGCAGCGAAATTGTTAGCAGTTGGGCAACACCATGGAGGTCATTCCAAGTTGATCGCTCGTTGCCTTTTTTTACAGTGCAGCGATCAGGTAACTACTGCGCATGCGTATGCACCGCAAGGCGCAGGCACGTCGTACGGGTACAAAGCGGATCGTTGCTGAGCGAAGGATTTAATGAAGAATCCATTCGCACAGCTGATCGCAAGGAGATTGACAGGAAGGAGGCGTTTGTTGGTGGCAACTGACCGTTTTCTGGGAGTGTTTGGAAATACGCAGGCGTGTCCAGGCATTTGCAGGGCGGGTGTCTGACGTCAATTCTGGGAACAAAAAGACTGAAGTGATCACAAGAGCTGAGTAAGTCCAGACCTACTCAGAAACTGCACAAAATGTTTTTGCTGAGCTCCGCTGCAAAGGTGTTCGCACACTTGCAAAGCGAAAATACACTCCCCTGTGGGCGGCGACTATGCGTATGCATGGCTGCTAAAAGTAGCTAGCGAGTGATCAACTCGGAATGAGGGCCCATGTGCATTGCAGGTGGGGCAGATATAACATTTGCAGAGGGAGTTAGATTTGGGTGGGTTATTTTGTTTCTGTGCAGGGTAAATACTTGCTGCTTTATTTTTACACTGCAATTTAGATTTCAGTTTGAACACACCCCACCCAAATCTAACTCTCTCTGCACATGTTATATCTGCTCCCCCCTCCTGCAGTGCACATGGTTTTGCCCAACTGCTAACAAATTTGCTGCTACGATCAGATCTGAATTACCCCCTATATAAAGTACATAACCATTGCTCTTGTTGTGGGACATTTTCTCACTATGGGGTCATTCCGAGTTGATCGTTAGCTGCCGTTATTCGTAGCATAGCGATGAGGCTAAAAATTGGCATTTCTGCACATGCGTATGCACAGCAATGCGCACGCGTGACATACGGGTACAACGTCCGTTGTGGTTTTGCACAGGTTCTAGCGATGTTTGCCTTCGCACTGGCGGCCGCAAGAAGATAGACAGGAAAGGGGCGTTTCTGGGTGTCAACTGACCGTTTACAGGGAGTGCTTAGAAAAATGCATACATGCCAGGGAAAACGCAGTCGTGGCTGGGCAAACGCTGGGCGGGTGTGTGACGTCAAAAGCCAACCCTCCAACGTTAGAATCAACGCACACAAAGAGTAAGTACAGGGCTGGTCTTGTTTTGCAAAAAATGTTTTTGCAGGCGGTCTGCTGCACAGGCGTTCGCACTTCTGCAAAGCTAAAATACACTCCCCAGTGGGCAGCGGCAAAGCGTGTGCAGTGCTGCTAAAGTAGCTAGCGAGCAAACAACTCGGAATGACCCCTGTATTCACTATATTCCCCACAAAGTCCTTTCTGCACTGCCTTTGATATTAGCACACCCGTATTTAACATTTGCTACAATATTTGTTAGTATTTTCACCCACTCCATTCTCTCAACTTTCCTCTGATCCCCACTAATGTACTGTACTGGAGATGTGGCTTCTAGACCCTGTCCCATACCAATCCACTCTGCCCGCTCTCATCCCACCCCCAGTTCCCGACCATCCCCTCATACCCACATCCTAGCCAACCTGATCCACATCTCCCCTGTCCCTTCCCTCCCTTTCTCCCGTGCACTCTGGAATGCCAGATCAATCTGAAACAATCTGCATACTATCCACAACCTCTTCATCTCTCACTCCCTTAACCCTCTCGCCATCACCAAAACCTGGCTCTCCTCTGACTCCACTTTACCTGCTGCCCTCTTCCATGGGGGCTTCTCCTTCACCCCCTCTGTCAGTTTTGTGCAGGTGGGGGTGTGGTCCGCGCAGTAGCGGATCTTGCCACGGGCAAGCAGGACTTTTGCCCAGGGCGCCGCCTTCCGGAGGGCGCCGCACCATGGCAAGATCCGCTGCTGCTGTGGTGCCCCCCGCTGCCCGCTGTGAAGGGAAACTAGACGCTACGCATCTAGTTTCCCTTCCTGGAGAGGACCTTAATGATGTGCGGTGCGCGTTGACGTCATCGTGCACCGCACAACAAGGGAACTAGACAGGAACTTTGCTGTGCGGTGCGCGATGACGTCATCGCGCACAGCACATCCTACTACAGTACAGGGGGCGTAACTGACCACGCCCCCTGTATGAAGCCACGCCCCCTAATGCCGCCCGGAGCGCAAGAAGCCCCGGAACCGGCCCTGGGTCCGTGCTCCCTCCAATGAATGTTGTATATATGTGAAGGGAATCTATCCGTGCAGCCTAGGTTTCAAGGGTGGGAATTCTTTTCAAGTATTCCTCAATCTATCAAATAGCAAAAAAGGGAAAGAAACCTCTGGCGCTACTAGATAGGGTGTGGATCGTTGATGAGAGACTACAGTGGTGTTTATGTATATAAAAAAAATATTTTGAGTATAATTACGGAATGAAGAGGTAAAATTGAACAATAATACAAAATTTGTAGTTGATGTTGGAACCTACTGTAGTATTGTCAGGGCCGGTTCTTGCCCTTGCGGCGCCCCGGGCAAAAGTTAGGGGCGTGGCTTAACATGGGGGCGTGGTCAGTCACGCCCCCCCATTTGTAGCGCCGCTGAAAAAAAAAAGAAAAAAAAAAGTATACTTACTGTACCCCGCTCCTGTTTCCAGACCCTGCAGACCGGCGCCGCTCTTTTCCTCGGATCTATGGGAGAGACGTCAGTCATGACGTCTCTCCCATAGCACAGCATAAGCGCTAGAGGTCAATTATGACCCCTAGCGTCTATGCCACAATGCTGTGCGGTGCGCGATGACGTCATCGCGCACCGCACACCAAAGGTCCTCTCCATGAAGGGAAACTAGACGCTTAGCGTCTGATTCCCTTCAGAGTGGGGGAGGACCAGCGCCACGAAGGGAAACCAGACGCATAGCGTCTGGTTCCCTTCTCACAGCGGGAGGGGGGGAACAGTGGGGGGACACTGCTGGGGCGCACACTGACAGTGGAGGATCTTGCCATGGTGCGGCGCCCTCCGGATGGCGCCGGCGCCCTCCGGAAGGCGGCGCCCCGGGCAAAAGTCCTGCTTGCCCGTGGCAAGATCCGCCACTGAGTATTGTCTATGACTACCTAAAATCAGTGCGAATAACTCTAAAGCAAATATAAATACATGTACATGTGAATATATTTAAAACACATAGGTTTAGAATGCCATAAAACTCAGTTGCATATGAATTGAATAGTTCTGAAAACTGTGAACACCTTGCACCTGTAATCACCTTGCGGTTGTTTATAAAGGGTTTGCAGCAGATACAAATTGATATATTTTTGACACAGTAATTTAAACCACAGTGTGGATGGATACTGTTGCTAAAATAATCCTCTGTTAGATAGTATTTCCAATGCATGCACAGTCTGATAAAAGGGAGAGTACTGTCTTTCCGTTTCTTGTTCCAACTTGTTGTCCTCCATCTATAGTTGGGAGTTTAGCAGTTAGGTAGGATGAGTTTTAGGAAGGTGTAAGTGGAGTTGTTAGTTAGAGGTATGGTGGTGGGTTTCGTTAAAACTGTTGTGGGTTGGGACAGCCTGAAATTGTGGCTGTAGTTAAAAAGGGTTTATAGGTGCTCAGGAGATGAGAAGGTGGTGGAGTTTGATACATTATGGGGCTGGAGTACCATCGGACCAGATGGGCTTCGGTCTCCGGTGGAGTGGGTAGACACCTGAGCACCTTTTGGTTTGGAGCTGGGGAATAACTTGAGTGGAGAGTTGGCCACGGTATACCCGGTAAAGATTAATCAACACAAGGGGTGGCAAATGGCCACATATTGCCCCTTGTGATGCGATGGAGGCAGGGCAGAAGTTGGGCCCTTACCTCTTCTTGTGGTTTGAAATTGAGAAGTTGTTTTGGTCAGCCACAATAAAAGAGGTAAAGTTTAGAATAAATAGGGACTTGATTTAAATAGGCCGTCCCTCCTTGCCACCATAACATTTTTTAATAATAAAGCTGATATTTTTATTTGGCAAAATTATTTCTGTTGTCGATGTCAGCTATTTCTTTAGAGTATGTTTGGATTATGCGTATGAATGAAGGATAGTTTATGATAGACATTTTATGTGTTAGCAGAGCAGCTAAAAATCATTTTGTATGGGCCTGACTAATTCACAAGACTCCTTTTTTCCTGGGGATACCCGGGAGACTTTCAAATTTTTGGGGAAATCCCCAGGAACCCTAGCAGACTCTCCCACATACCCCTTACTTCCTAGAGAAATGATAGGATTTGTGGGTGCTTGAGGAGGCAGACCTGTATACCACAACTCTATGTGTGTTTGTCCCCAACTCACCTCAACGAAGCGGCCTCATCAGCTACATCTCTCATATGGGATTCTCCCTGAGTAAAGAAATAAAAAGTCATCAATGTCGAATTGCAGTGTGAGAATAAAGCTGTCCAGCGTTTGTGGGCTACATGCAAAAGCAGCCAGTATTTACCCTGCATGAAAAAAAAAAACATTTTGCACCCTGTGTATTGCAACATAGTTTATTGAGGTATAAAAGCTAATTCTAGCGGGACGATCCCATTTTTATGGGACTGTCCGGCTGTTGCACCCGCAAATAGCACTGTCCCGGTGTGGGTGGGGGGAGTTGCAGTTGGGAGACTCTCTCTAGCTGCTCTGCTGTTCACTGGGAAAGAGAGACAGGGGGCATACCAGCAGGCCCCACAGCTGCGGAAATGGAGCGTGGCCTTGTGGGAGGTGCCGCGATCACGGGCCATGCCCTCTAGCTGCAAGGCCACGCCCCCTAAAATCAGGCACGTGATTTTGTCCCTCCTTAGAGCCCTGAAATGTTGGGATGTATGCATTGGCTGCTGAGGGGATGATCTGTGTAACAGGTGACTGCTGGCAGGCGGGGCTATCTCTGTAACGCGTAGCTTGCAAAGGAGGGTATGTATCTGCGATATATGCATTACAGCGAGGGGAATATACAGGAGGGTAACTGAGGGTTATCTGCATTGACTTAGCTTCATTAACCAACCGTACTGACAGGAAGATGCTTCAGGAATTCATAAACTGGCTAACTTTTTTATTTAGTATATCCTGTGGTACAGTTTGAGATAAAGGGATCTATTCATGAAGCAGTGAAAAGAGCGGAGAAGTGAACCTGTGGAGAAGTTTCCCATGGCAACCAATCAGCATTGAAGTAACATTTATCATTTGCATACTATACAATTGTATGGAGCAGCTGATTGGTTGCCATGGGCAACTTCTCCACAGGCTCACTTCTCCACACTTTTCACTGCTTCATGAATAGACCCTAAAGTCACAGCCATGACAGCCATTAACCCATGTAATGATGTGCTCTGATAGGATTGCACGGAGTCTTGTGCTTTGGTTTTGGTTCTAATTTCATCATCGTGCTTTGGTTTTGCAAGACCACCCAGAGGTGTTTGTGTCCAGAATTCTGATTTTAAATCTAAATCTTAGGTTTTGGATTTCTTGAAAATGGATAAAAACAGCTAAAATCATGTCATTTTTGCAATCCAAACCACGAAAATTAAGAATTAAAATCTGAAATCCAGACTGCGGGAAGATCTGAACCGGGATTCAGTTTAAATCCGCAATATTCGGGTGAGTTCGGATTTCTAAAGAACCAACAAGGGGTCTATTTACTAAGCCTTGGATGGAGATAAAGTACCAGCCAATCGGCTCCTAACTGTCATTTTCAAACACAGCCTGTTGCATGGCAGTTAGGAGCTGATTGGCTGGCACTTTATCTCCAGCCACTTTATCTCTCTCCATGACTTAGTAAATAGACCCCCAAATCACACATATCTAGGTTTGATACTAGGAGAGCTGATTGAAATATTAGGAAATTAGTGTTTTATTATTGGTGCAGGAATTTACCTAATGTTACTTATCCTGCGAGCAGAGGCTGCCATGTACTAGAGAGCCATGGTATTGGTCACTTACCCATAATCCCCATCTTGTTTATTTGATGTACTGTAGTTCTCACACAATACAATATCTGATTGGTACTGGCTTCTGTATCATAATTTCATACCTGCCAACATTCTGACAGCATGTATGATGTGCGGCGGACACTTTTCGGGTTCTGTGTTTTAGTTTTGGATCTGGATTGGTTTTGCCAAAACCACCTTTCCGGATTTTGGTTTTGGATCTGGATGTTTTTTGGAAAAAAAAAAAACCATAAAAACAGCTAAAATCACAGAATTTGGGGGTAATTTTGATCCTACGGTATTATGAACCTCAATAACATTAATTTCCAGTCATTTCCAGTCTATTCTGAACACCTCACAATATTGTTTTTAGGCCAAAAGGTTCCACCGAGGTCGCTGGATGACTAAGCTAAGCGACACAAGTAGCCGGCACAAACACCTGGCCCATCTAGGAGTGGTACTGCAGTGGCAGACAGGATGGCAGTTTTAAAAACTAGGCCTCAAAGAGCACATCATGCAAAGAAAAAAAAATAGGCACAAGATGGAATTGTCCTTGGGCCCTCCCACCCACCCTTATGTTGTATAAACAGGTCATGCACAGTTTAATAAACCCATAATTTCAGCGACAGGTGGTCCCCCTGGAAAAAACTCGCCAAATTCTTCGATTTATAGCTAGCCACACACATATCACCTCCTTCATTGATAACTTTTCACATTATGAGAAGAGGCAAAAGGAATAGAACAGTGTCAAGAAGGTGATTAAAAATTAGAGAGGCACACGCAATCAGGAACAACACTCAGGCTTTCACCTCCACTCCTATATTGGTGTGGAACGGAAAGGACTTCAACCAAGCAAATATATAATTACCACATTACTGGACAAACTGAAAAACTATGGGCCAAAGCCTCTAAATTTGTACCCCGTTTCAGGGATTAAGATAATCTTGGATTTAATGCTGGGATGCAAATAAATTGGTGTATACCAGAGGATCAAGATTGGATATTTTCCCCTCCATGGAGTCTGGAAACTTAGGGGGTAATTCAGACTGGATAGCTGCAACAGCAGTGATCGCAGTCTGAATTACTATGTGAAGTGCGCACGTGCAACGGCCGCACTGCGCGTGTGCACCCTGGGAGCCCAGTGAGATGCTATCAGTAGCTCACTGGCTGTGATCACCTCTGTCTGATTGACAGGCAGAGGCAATCAGGGGCGGGAGGGGACGTGCCAATGTCATTAGAGCACCGTTGGCAGGGCACGGTCTGGACAACGGAGGCAGCACCCCATTTATACAGCATAGGCAGCACCCCTGGAGAATTACGCAGCACAGCAGACAGGCAACATCACCCCTGGACTTAAACGGCAGTGGGGCAGCACCCCTGGACTGATAAGGCAGAGGGGCAGCAGCCCAAAAAGGTCAGCACCCCTGTAATGAGGTGGCAAAGAAAAGACGTGCAAGATGGAATTTTCCATGGGCCCTCCCAGCCACCCTTATGTTGTATAAACAGGACATGCACACTTTAACAAACCAATTGTTTCAGTGACAGGGTCTGCCACCTGACTATGACTGAAAAGATTGGTTTGTTTGGGCCCCCACCAAAAAAGAAGCAATGAATCTCTCCTTGCACAAACTGTTCCTACATAGGCAAGATGTCGTCCTCATCCTCAGATCCCCCCCCCCCCCTTTAGTGTTTACATCCTCATCCTCCCAGAGAAATAATAGTCAAACAAACCACATCATTTAGGTGTCAGTGGACTGCTTACGCTATTACCCAAAGTTTCTGAACTTGACTATGACTTATGATGAATACGCAGCAAGTGACGTATAAGGGAGAATGTTCCTAGGTAGTTAACAACCTTACCCCTACTTATTATGGATTGACAAAGGCAACACATGGCTTGACACCTGTTGTCCGGGTTTGTGGAGAAATAATTCCACACTGAAGAGGTGGCTTTTTTTGGTAATTTGCCCAGGCATGACAATGGGTTTTTTCATCCCATGGCCAACAACTGTCTCCACTGGTGCCTTATTCAAACAAACCACATTACCATCAGAATCCTCATCGTCAACTTCCTCCTCAGCACCAGCTACACTTATCGTGGTGTACTTCTACAGTGACATCCTAAATCTCAATATCAGCAACTGGACTGGCGGAGCTCCACCCAGCACTTGCAGACAGCGTGAAAATGGTGGAAGGAGCCTTCTCTTCCCATACAGTGTAGTGAAGGTCAGGCCTAGACATCACAACTGCGGACAGTGCCAGCACCCCTGTATTTTCACAACACCCCTGTAATTTTACAGCATACAAGACAGGGCCAGTTTACATTTATTTTCACTGCACCCCTGTATTTCACAACATACAGGATCAGTGTACTTTTAGTTTAACAATAGCACCCCTGTATTTTTACAGCATACAGGACCAGTGTACTTTTATTTTACCAGCAGCACCCCTGTATTTTTATGGCATACAGAACCAGTGTACTTTTATTTTAACAATAGCACCCCTGTATTTTTACAGCATTTAGGACCAGTGTACTTTTATTTTAGCAACAGTACCCCTGTGTTTTTACAATACCCCTGTAAATTTACAGCGTACAAGACAGGGCCAGTGTACATTTATTTTCACTGCACCCCTGTATTTTATAGCATACAGCACCAGTATACATTAATTTTAACAGCAGAACCCCTGTATTTCTACAGAATACAGGACCAGTGTACTTTTATTTTAACAATAGCACCCCTGTATTTTTACAGCATACAGGACCAGTGTACTTTTATTTTAACATCAGCACCCCTGTATTTTTACAGCATACAGGACCAGTGTACTCTTATTTTAACAACAGCACCCCGGTATTTTTACAGCATACCGGACCAGTGTACTTTTATTTTAACAACAGCAGCAACCCTGTATTTTTACAGCATACAGGACCAGTGCACTTTTATTTTAACAACAGCACCCCTGTATTTTTACAGTATACAGGACCAGTGTACTTTTATTTTAACAACAGCACCCCTGTATTTTTACAGCATACAGGACCAGTGTACATTTATTTTCACTGCACCCCTACATTTTTACAGCATACAAGACAGGGCCAGTGTACATTTAGTTTCACTGCACCCCTGAATTTTTACAGCATACAAGACAGGGCCAGTGTACATTTATTTTCACTGCACCCCTGAATTTTTACAGCCAACACCCCTGTATTTTCACTGCATACAGGAGGACAGTGCCCCTGCCCCCTGTACAACACAGTGACAGCCAGTACAGCAACACCCATGTACAGCTGCAGCACATGAAACACCACTGACAGCCAGGACAGCACCCCTAACAGCACAGGACACCACAGTGACAGCACAGCACTCCTAACAGCACAGGGACACCACAGTGAGAGGAACAGCACCCCTAAAGAGCACACACTGACCCCACCCAATGCCACCACCCACAGAGAGAGAGAGAGGTCTGTCTCCCTCACTCTCTAAGTCCAGAGTGAAAATTACAGCGACGCGCGGCTATTTATATGGAATCCAAGACCTGCAAGAATCCAACTTCAGGATGTTTTGCCTCGTTCTGGTTTCAGAGTCTGGCGGGAAGTCCCGAGCCAGACTCGGATTCTGGCTCAGAATGTGAAGTTCGGGGGGTTCGGTTCTCTGAGATCCAAACCCGCTCATTTCTTGTTGTGACCTAACCATATTCTACCACACCTTCCCACCAACCATACACACATACAACAGTGTGTCAGCTGAGCATTCAGTAAGCAGTTTAAATAAATGATCACTTGTTACAATGGACACATAAGATCATGTTCACATTATACAATACAGTGCCCCTTGTTCACATTATACAATACAGTGCCCCCTGTTCAAATTATACAATACAGTGTCCCCCAGTTCACATTATATAATACAGTGCCCCATGTTCACATTCTACAATACAGTGCTCCTGTTAACATTCTACAATACAGTGCCCATGTTCACATTCTACAATACAGTGCCCCTGTTCACATTCTACAATACAGTGCCCCTGTTCACATTCTACAATACAGTGCCCCCTGTTCACATTATAAAATACAGTGTGCCCTGTTCACATTCTACAATACAGTGCCCCTGTTCTCATTATACAATACAGTGCCCCCTTTTCACATTATACAATACAGTGCCCCTGTTCACATTCTACAATACAGTGCCCCCTGTTCACATTATAAAATACAGTGTGCCCTGTTCACATTCTACAAAACAGTGCCCCTGTTCTCATTATACAATACAGTGCCCCCTTTTCACATTATACAATACAGTGCCCCCGTTCACATTACACAATACAGTGCCCCCTGTTCCCATTATACAATACAGTGACCCCTGTCCACATTCTACAATACAGTGCCCCATGCTCACATTATACAACATAGTGCCCCCTGCTCACATTCTACAATACAGTGCCCCCTGTTTTCATTATACAATACACTGCCCCCGTTCACATTATACAATACGCTGGCCCCTGTTCACATTATACAATACAGTTCCCCTGTTCACATTATACAACACAGTGCCCCTGTTCACATTATACAATACACTGGCCCCTGTTCACATTATACAATACAGTTCCCCTGTTCACATTATACAACACAGTGCCCCTGTTCACATTACATAATACAGTGCCCCTGTTCACATTATACAATACACTGCCCTCTGTTCACATTATACAATACAGTGCCCCCTGTTCACATTATACAATATACTGCCCCCTGTTCACATTATACAATACAGTGCCCCCAGCTCACACTGGGGCTAATTCAGATGTGGTTGGAGTTGCTATCACTTCCTTGGAAGCAGCAGTGATAGCGCTGTATGGTGATGCTGCAGGAGGCACCTATTACAAGCAGACGCCTCCTGCTGCAGAAGAGATCCGACTTGCATTCTAGGATGCATCATCGGATCACTCACTCACCATTGGGCGGTTTATGGCACCCATGGGAACATGCAAGCCGCCCATCACAGAGGCCTGGAAGTCTCTGTCCTGCGATGGATCCTGTCAATCACTGACAGTCTGCTGCCGCTCTGTGTCCTATGTCGCAGTACTCATCACCGCTGTGAGTTAAACTTGGTTAAGCTTTGTAAGAATTGGTGATATAACATTACATGTCAACAGTGTCTGACTGGGGCATGAAGGGCCCACCGGGGGGATGCAGTGATAGGGGCACATACTTAGGGGTGTGGCCAGCCTACAAAGGGTGTGTGGCCAGCCTCCACAGAGGCTTGAAATACACAATAGTTTAGTGCAGTGTAATGCAACATATCTACCATGTATAAACAAGTGCACAGTCTGGAACCTGATCCCTAGAGGAAGGAGTGGGCCCTCAGGCAGTGGGGCCTACCGGTGGTTTCCCTGGTACCCCTGTGGGCCAGTCCAACCCTGCATGTCAAACAGTAACACAATGGGCATATGCGCTTTCAATGAGCATAACATAACAACATTCATAACAATGCAGACGAGATATACTTTCAAAAAGAATGATGGTGTAGTACCTTAAACTGCCCACAGGGTGGCACACTAAGCACTGTTAATGAATAGTTCTTTGCAATGTTCTAAATGCCCACCGGGTGGTGGCTAGAGCTCTCTATAGCACAGTCCCTATATCTGGGGCCCTTCCAGATAAAAGTCTGCTCTATCCACTATAGGCCCTTTAGCAAGTAAGAATAAAATCCTTAAATATTTAAATGTTCCAATTGGCTGTAGTCTGTGGTTTAGGGGAATAACTGTTCTTTCAGCAGGTCCGTATCGAAGGCAAAGCGGATTAAGAGTAAGTGCAGCTCTTCATACAGTAAGGTGCAGCTCAGGGCCGGTGCTAGGGTGTTCGGCGCCCTCCTGCAAACTATCAATTTTGCGCCTGTCTACAAATGTGACCGATCTCATCCTCAGAGCTGTAACTAGACATTTTGGTGCCCCTTCCCCCCCTCAATATCCCAAAATATAGGGGCGTAAAATAATTATGACGCACAGTAGTCAACATTATTCAACATTACGCCACACAGTAGTACCACTTATATACATTACGCCAGGTAGTGCCCCTTATATACATTACGCCAGATACAGCCCCCTTTTATATATTGCACCAGGCAGAGCCAGTCACACATTATTCCAGGTAGAGCACCCTTTTACACTTTGCGCCAGGTAAAGCACCCTTTTACACAAGCCACTTCCCCCAGCAGGGGGAAGCACCAAAAATATAGGGGCCACAGAATAGTACCAATTCACATTACACTGCATAGTAGTGTTCGCTAGTCAAATTACACTGCATAGTAGTGTCTATTAGTCACATTACACCGCACAGTAGTGTCCGTTAGTCACATTACATCGCATAGTAGTGTTCGCTAGTCACATTACACTGCACAGTATTGTTTGTTAGTCACATTACACTGCACAGTATTGTTTGTTAGTCACATTACACCGCACAGTATTGTTCGCTAGTCACATTACATTTCACAGTATTCTTTGCTAGTCACATTACACCGCATAGTAAGTCCTTTAGTCACATTACACTGCACAGTAGTGTTCGCTAGTCACATTACACCGCATAGTAGTGTCCGTTTGTCACATTACACCGCACACAGGGGCGTTTCTACAGAGGAGGGGGCCCGTGTGCACCTCTGGGTGGGCCCCCTCCTCTGCACGGCGCTGTAGACGACGCTGTAGACTCTGGCACCATGCCGGAGTCTACTGCGCATGCGCAGGTCTCCAGAAACATGGCGCCCGCCATGATCAGGAGACCAATTTGGCTACCGCGTCTGCGCGGTGGCCATTTTGGTGTCGATTTCCGCCGCGATTGCAGCTCCCGGCGCTGGACTCCGGAAAGGTAAGTATTAAAATGGGTGCAATGGGTGCGGTGTGGGCCCCCCTTGACCCAGGGGCCCGTGTGCACCGCACCCATTGCACCCATTATAGAAACGCCAATGACCGCACAGTAATGTTCATTAGTCACATTACACCGTATAGTAGTGTCAGTTTGTCACATTATACCGCACAGTAGTGTCCGTCCGTCACATTACACTGCACAGTAGTGTCCGTTATTTACATTACACAGCACAGTAGTGTCCGTTAGTCACATTACACCGCACAGTAGTGTCCGTCAGTCATATTACACCGTACAGAAGTGTCCGTCAGTCACATTACACTACACAGTAGTGTCCGTTATTTACATTACACAGCACAGTAGTGCCCGCTAGTCACATTACACCACACAGTAGTGTCCCTTATTCACATTACACCACACAGTAGTGTCCGTTAGTCACATTACACCGCATAGTAGTGTCTGTCAGTCACATTACACTGCACAATAGTGTCCAATAGTCACATTACACTGCACAGTAGTGTCCGTCAGTCACATTACACTACACAGTAGTGTCCGTTATTTACATTACACAGCACAGTAGTGTCCGTTAGTCACATTACACTGCTCAGTAGTGTCCGTTAGTCACATTACACCACACAGTAGTGTCCCTTGTTCACATTATACCACACAGTAGTGTCCGTCAGTCACATTACACCACATAGTAGTGTCCGTTTGTCACATTACAACGCACAGTAGTGTCCATCAGTCACATTACGCCACACAGTAGTGTCCGTCAGTCACATTACACTGCACAGTAGTGTCGGTTAGTCACATTACACTGCACAGTAGTGTCCGTTATACACATTACACTGCACAGTAGTGTCCGTTATTTACATTACACTGCACAGTAGTGTCCGTTAGTCACATTACACCGCACAGAAGTATCCGTTATTTACATTACACTGCACAGTAGTGTTCGTTAGTCACATTACACCACACAGTAGTGTCCATCAGTCATATTACACCACACAGTAGTGTCCGTCAGTCACATTACACTGCACAGTAGTGGCCGTTAGTCACATTACACTGCACAGTAGTGTCCGTCAGTCACATTACACTGCACAGTAGTGTCCGTTAGTCACATTACACCACACAGTAGTGTCCGTCAGTCACATTACACCGCATAGTAGTGTCCGTTAGTCACATTTCACCGCATAGTAGTGTGCATCAGTCACATTACCCCACACAGACTAGTGTTCGCTAGTCACATTACACCGCATAGTAGTGTCCGTTAGTCACATTACACTGCCGGTGGTCGGGCTCCCGGCGACCAGCATACAGGCGCCGGAACCCGACAGCCGGCATACCGACAGCTGGGTGAGCACAAATGAGCCCCTTGCGGGCTCGCTGCGCTCGCCACGCTGTGGGCACGGTGGCACGCTATGCGCGCCACGCTATCTATTCTCCCTCCAGGGGGGTCGTGGACCCCCAAGAGGGAGAAAAGATGTCGGCATGCCGGCGGTCGGGATTCCGGCGCCGGTATGGTGGCCGCTGGGAACCCGACCGCCAGCAACTTGAAGACCACCCATGCCAGAGACACCTGGATTATAGTACAGCTGCACAGATTTAGTGAGTATTACCAATACACCAGGTGTCTTGGCTATACCGGATTGGGGCTGTATTGCGCATAAAGCAGAGGTGCCCAAATTGCCCATATACAGGAAGTGCCAAAGCATAAAAGTCAGTATCAAATAACCGTTGACTGTTATAGCTTTAATACACATGATGAGAAATCTACTGTAAGGAAGTTATCTGTCATTGTCAATGTAATTTTAACTGATTTCATATTATAGCTCTGTAACACGAACAGTATATGAATATAAATCCAGTTACTGTGAACTGTTCACCCGGTAGCTCCCAGTAACCAGCAGCGGGCACTCACCTTGGATAGGAGCAGACAGCAGAAGCACAGCGCCAGCGGAGCTCCCATCTTCTTCCTGGCCGCATTACCCATTCCACCCTCCTCCTCCTCGGCTCTGTCTGCTTCAAGTCCGGCTCCATGAGGCAGCTCTGAGTCCCACCGCTTGAATGGAGCGCCCGGCCCTCAGCAGTCTGGTGCTCAAGGCAGACGCGTAACTCGCGTATGCGTTGGGCCGGCACTGGCCGCACTCTCTGGGGAGGAGGAGGGGAGGGAGCCGCAAGCTGCCAGCGCCGCTACCTGTCATCCAGTGTGACAGGCGCAGCGGCAGCTGGCAGCAGCAGGGATGCAGAGCAGGGAGAGGCTGAGCGCCTCTTCAGTTTGGCGCCTCCCTGCACTGCATCCCTTTGCTGAGCGGCTAGCGCCGGCTCTGGTGCAGCTCTTCATACAGTAAGGTGCAGCTCTTTATGGGCTAGATGCATCATCGCTTGGAGAGTGATAAAATGGAGAGAGAAAAAGTACCAGACGATCAGCTCTTAACTGCTGTGTTAAAGGCTGGATTTGAAAAATGACAGTTAGTAGCTGATTGGCTGGTACTTTTTTTTGTCCATTTTATCTGGAGATGAGCGGGTTCGGTACGTCTAGATCCGAACCCCCCCAACTTCATGTGATTTATACGGGTCCGAGGCAGCCTCGATTCTTCCCGCCTTACACGCAAAACCTGAACGTGGGAAAACTTCATCATCCCGCTGTCGGATTCTCGCGAGATTCGGATTCCATATAAAGAGCCGCGCGTCACCGCTATTTTCACTTGTGCATTGTAGATTGAGTGGAGAGGACGTGGCTACGTTTTCTGCCTGAATAGCCCAATATCAGCTAAATATCAGCTCAATATCTGTGCTCAGTATCAGTGCTGCATGACCAGTATATAGTAGTACAGTATAGTAGTTCATTGCTGTATTTTGCTGCTCCGTGTCAGTTCTGGAATCCTGAACAGTGCTCAATATCTGTGCTCATTATTATCATTGCTGCATTGTGGTGACCAGTATATAGTAGTACAGTACAGTAGTCCAGTGCTGTTCTCGCTGCCCAGTGTCAGTTCTAGTATCCTGAACAGTGCTCAATATCTGTGCTCAGTATCAGTGCTGCATTGTGGTGACCAGTATATAGTAGTACACTACAGTAGTCCATTGCTGTATTTTGCTGCTCCGTGTCAGTTCTGGAATCCTGAACAGTGCTCAATATCTGTGCTCATTATTATCATTGCTGCATTGTGGTGACCAGTATATAGTAGTACAGTACAGTAGTCCATTGCTGTATTTTGCTGCTCTGTGCCAGTTCTAGTATCCTGAACAGTGCTCAATATCTGTGCTCATTATTATCATTGCTGCATTGTGGTGACCAGTATATAGTAGTACAGTACAGTAGTCCAGTGCTGTTATCGCTGCCCAGTGTCTGTTCTAGTATCCTGAACAGTGCTCAATATCTGTGCTCATTATTATCATTGCTGCATTGTGGTGACCAGTATATATAGTAGTACAGTACAGTAGTCCATTGCTGTATCTTGCTGCTTCATGTCAGTTCTAGTATCCTTGACAGTGCTCAATATCTGTGCTCAGTATCAGTGCTGCATTGTGGTGACCAGTATATATAGTAGTACAGTACAGTAGTCCATTGCTGTATCTTGCTGCTCCGTGTCAGTTCTCCGTAGTATCATCAGTGCTCAGTATAATCAGTGCTCAGTACAATCAGTGCTCAGTATAATCAGTGCTCAGTAAAATCAGTGCTCAGTATAATCAGTGCTCAGTATAATCAGTGCTCAGTAAAATCAGTGCTCAGTTTAATCAGTGCTCAGTAAACTCAGTGCTCAGTAAAATCAGTGCTCAGTATAATCAGTGCTCAGCAAAATCAGTGCTCAGTAAAATCAGTGCTCAGTATAATCAGTGCACTGTTAGACGTGCGCCCGTTATCCGCCATTAGTGCAGTGGGATTTAGACAATTGATGAAGTTATTGTGTCCCCGGTACCAAATCCCATCTAGATTCCACTTCACTAGGCACGCGATAGCGAGATTTTGCCAATTAATTCCAGTGATTTGGACGTAGCATTACAGTGATTTTACCAATTAATATCAGTGATTTATAATTATTAATTACAGTGATCTTGCCAAATAATTCCAGTGATTTGGATGTAGCATTACAGTGATTTTACCAATTAATATCAGTGATTTATAATTATTAATTACAGTGATCTTGCCAAATAATTCCAGTGATTTGGACATAGCATTACAATGATTTTACCAATTAATATCAGTGATTTATAATTATTAATTACAGTGATCTTGCCAAATTATTCCAGTGATTTGGACATATAATTCCAGTTGGAATTGTTTGTGTCGCTTGGCTTAGTCATACAGCTACCTCATTGCACCTCTTCGACATCTTTGCATGAGGTGCTGTTTGGGGCCTAGTTTTTGAAAAGTGCCATCCTGTGTGACACTGCTGTATGAGTCCAGGGGTACTGCTGTATTAGTCCTGGGGTACTGCCGTATAAGTCCACCAATTGCATATTTTTTTTAAAGTGACTGGAGCGTGCTGGAGATGCTGTCAGTGGACCGAACAATTGCGGCCCACTCTTGACAATCAGCCACTGCGTGAGACTACTAGATGGGCCAGGTGGTTGTGTCACTTAGCTTAGGCCTACAGCAACCTCGGTGCACCTTTTTTTCGTCTTTGCATCATGTGCTGTTAGGGGCCTTTCTTTGATATCTGCCCTCCTGTCTGACACTGCAGTGCCACTCCTAGATGGGCCAGGTGTTTGTGCTGACCACTTGGGTCACTTAGCTTAGTCATCCAGTGACCTCGGTGCAACCTTTTGGCCTAAAAACAATATTGTGAGGTGTGAGGTGTTCAGAATAGACTGGAAATGAGTGGAAATTATTGTTATTGAGGTTGATAATACTATAGGATCAAAATTACCCCCAAATACTATGATTTAAGCTGTTTTTGAGGGTTTTTTTTGGAAAAAACACCCGAATCCGACAAAAATCTTAAGGGAGCTTTTGCCAAAATGCGTCCGAATCCAAAACACGACCGCGGAACCGAATCCAAAACCAAAACACAAAACCCGAAAAATGCCCACTGCACATCTCTAATTTTATCACTCTCCAAGCGATTACGCATCTAGCCCTATAAGTGTGACAGTCATACAGTACAGTTTTATTGCAGTAGAAAGCAGCAAGCAGTGTAAATCCCATAGCAAACATGTGACACAGTTCAGATTTGTTGTAGTAGAGTATAGGGGTACACACGTAGAGATAAGGGAGGCTAATCCTGGACCATTTTTTCAGTCCCGGGAATCGGGATTGAAAAATAATCAATCCCGGGAATCCCAGGATACCCTGGATTGATTCCTTTTGTTCTATGTCGGCGACCAAACCCCCCTTGCCCAGTCTGCATTACTTACCCTCATCCCATCTGCGGAGAGGAAGTGAGGTGCGGTCTATGGTTGCAGCCCAGTGCAGGCGCTGAGGTGCGAGCGGACGGTGGCTGGCTGTGCAGCGTGACCTCTGACTTCACATCATGCTGCGCAGCTGGGGGCAGGGAGAGGTGAGCAGGGGGAGCCGGGTAGTGTTTGAGCCTCCCAAGGATCCTCAATGCTGCCCGGCATTGCAAAAACAAAGGGGCTTCCTAATCCCGAAATACCCGGTATTGGAAGCTCCAATCCCGGGATTGAATCCCGGACAATTTTTTGCCAAAATACCAGAATCCTGCTGAATCCGATCCCGGGATTGTCCACCATAGTAGAGATGTGTGCTTAAATTCTGAGCACTCTGACCAGATTGCTTAGAAATTAAGCACACATCGCTCCTTGTGTATAGCCCATAGCGATATCGATGTGCGGCCCTGCATGTTGCTTTCACTGACTCTACATTAGCCTACATGCAGGCCAAGTCTAGTCAGATCACTCACTTCACCGCTGGGTGAAGGTAGCGTTTACACCCCCCCCCCCCCCCCACTCGCTCAGAACACATCGCGCTGTGTGCTGAACGGCATGAAATGGTTGCTCAGCGGTCTGTGCTAGATCGCTCAGCACACATCTCTGAGAGAGATCTCCCCGTGTGTACCCCCCTTAATACTTTAGCATTTAAGTGTAGGAAAGGCTACAATTCCTGAAACTGTGTGGTTCATGTCAGGAATCTGCATTCTCCATCGCATCACTTCCAGTGAACAGGCGTCTCATGGCTTCAGTCCTCTGTCTACAGAGTATCCCCTGTGAATTGGACCTGTGGAACTACAGGTCCCAGCAGTCCCAGTACCAGTCTTCAGTCTCCTGCAGCCTACAGCTCACTGTGCTCCATCTAACCAGTTCTATCTTTGGTAACCACTGGTTTCAGCCAGCAGCCTGGAGTACACAATGCTTCTAGTTAAACAGCATTAACTCCCGGTGCACTACTGATCCCAGCCAGCAACCAGCAGTGCATTGCATTAACTGTCTACAGAATCATTCTCCTGGTTAATCATCAGTTCCAGTTAACTCTCAGCTGATCTGGGCACCCAATCCAGCAGGGTGTGTTCTCACAGAGATCATCCAATCATCACAGAGCAAGGGGTATAAACTCCAGCTCCAGTTCCTGGCTCAGTCTCATCGCCTTGGACAACATGTCACATTCTGTGAACAGGCCTCTCCTGTTGCCAGTCCTCTGTCTTCAGACAATCCCCTGTGTTCCGTTTCCAGTTTCCAGTTCCAGTCTTCAGTCTTCAATCCTCTTTTTCCAGCAATTTCCTATTTCTGGCATCTCCAAGTTGTTTCCCTGTTCCAGTATTCCTGTGGAACTACAAGTGCCAGCATACACTCCAGCTCTCCTGCAAGTCACATTCAGTGTGCAAGTTCCTGTGTTCCAGTCTTCATTGTTCCAGTTTGCTACAAACTCCAGCCACAGTCTGCTACACCAATCTGCAGTAAGAGACTCTCCTCAGGTGTTTTCTCAGTTCTCAGCCTGTGCACCTAATTGACAGCATTCCACACTGTGCATTGCCTTTAGCACTTAACAACTTGCTGTGTTAGGAGTGGACTGTCTCCTACTAGGGCCTTGCTTGGCTTAAAGACGTGTGCTTCTACAGAGACTGTGTGCTTTGATTGCTATTCGTTATATACCGGAGTTTCGTTTGCTGCATCTGATTTCATTTATTGCCTTATCATTTATATCAAGTTTCAAGTTCATCTCCATTGTTCATTTGTTACCAGTGACTTTTGCAATGTTCATTTAATCGGACTAAGTTATCATTCATTATTCCTGTCATCCGTTATATCAGTTGTTCAGTTGCTGTGTTATCCCTGTGTGATAATAAATATCAAGCGCTCATGCGCAGGACTTTCCTTTAGTCTCCCCGTTTCCTCTATCACACCTTCACTGACCCACTTGTGCCCCCTCCGGGGACAGACTCATACCCCTTTTCCACTAGCTGTTTTTACCTGTGTTTTTGCACGGGGGCGCGCATCGACACGGGTTTTTAGTAGGTGGAAACGGGTCAACACGGGTTGAGTGACCCGGGAATCCTACCCGGCTATTTACCTGGATAGAACACGGTAATGACACGGATAACGGTGCAGTGGAAACGGTCATTACACGTGTTTTCAGACCCGAGTAACGCTCTGAGACGCTGATTGGTGCTTCTGGGGCACTGGAAGATGATGTCATCCCTGGGAGACACGCTGGCCACATGCAGGCACCGCAGCAGCAAACAAACGCGGATGCACATCTATTGCAGCAGCTACAACACTACGCTGGGCACATGCAGGCATTGAGGCAGCTTGCAAACAAAACACTTTGAAGTCACGCTGGGCGCAACCAGATATTTTTATTGCAGCAGCTTCCAAACAAATAGACAATATACAGCAGCAGAAGCTCCAGCACAGCAACATGGCTAGCCATACCTGGTCAGACACAGAGATCAAAGAGCTGCTTAATATTCGGGGAGAGGAAGAAATTAGAAGGCAGGTGACTGGAACAGTTAAGGATGCTATCGTCTACAAGAACATATCCCTTATGCTGGCAGAAAGGGGCATCCAAAAAACCCAGCAACAAGTCGTTAACAAATTGAAGGCACTACGCAGACAATTCACCAAAGTACACGACCATAACCGCAAGAAAAGTGGTGCTGGGCGTATGGAATGGCCATATTATGACCTATGCTATAGTGTCTTCGGCAAAACTGCGATAACAAATCCCATAGCACTATCGTCATCCAACTCTGCCAGTCGCCAGATGTCAGTCGACGAGGACTGTGACGAAACACAACACAGCCTTCCCAGCTCACAATGCAGCCAATCATCCCCGCTGCTTATATCTGACAGCAGTTTCGAAGACTTGACCGTCAATGATGATTCCATCAGTGGCACTATTGAGGACGTACCACAGTCTCAGGCGGAGACGTCGCAACCCCCCAAGACCACGACTTTGCGCTCAAATAGTAAGTATTACCATTACAAATACAGTTGCAGCAGTCCCTATACAGAATCTATGTAAAGGCATGGTAATGTTGCAGAGTATAGCTAGTGTGCAGGTGGGAGAAGGCCACAAACACGTATATGCTACCACTGCTATTTTTTTATAGAATCATGGTAATGTTGCAGAGTATAGCTAGTGTGCAGGTGGGAGAAGGCCACAAACACGTATATGCTACCACTGCTATTTTTTTATAGAATCATGGTAATGTTGCAGAGTATAGCTAGTGTGCAGGTGGGAGAAGGCCACAAACATGTATATGCTACCACTGCTATTTTTTTATAGAATCATGGTAATGTTGCAGAGTATAGCTAGTGTGCAGGTGGGAGAAGGCCACAAACACGTATATGCTACCACTGCTATTTTTATATTGTTGCTTACATTCTGTTTCATCCCCTTCACAGTCTACAACGTTCCACAGCGGAAAAAGAAACTGAACAAAACAGAACAAACGGTCAGAGCAATGAAGTCCATTATCGTGGATCACCTGCGTGAGGCGGATAGTGAGCTCAACGCCCAGGAAGATGCACGGCTTGAGAGATTTCTTGCGTCAGAAAAATAAATGCATCAAACTTTTATGAGGCAGTTAATGACCATGCATGATAGGCAGATGACATTTTTTGAACGCACGTTTGCACGTACCATAGGGAATACCACACAAGCACAACAGCAAGACACAGCCTACCCACAGCACCCATATGGTCCATACAATTATGAGCCTCCCTCAAATCCCCCAACACAAATCCTGCAATCCTCAGAATATCGGGTATATAGACAACTGCCTTAGAGAAGTGGGTGATAAAACAATGTTTGTGTTTTAAGGTTCTATTTGCACTGTATCCTCAACCCTGATACCTACAAATCCAAACATTATTTTGATTTTACAGAGTGCCCTGTTGGCATTTTAAACTTTTATATTGTTACCTCAGAAAATGGGCAGTGGGATCCAGATATTGGGGCTACCTTTTTATATTGTTACCTCAGGAAATGTGCTGCAGTGTGATCCAAATATTGGGGGTACCCCGATCCCTGCCAAACCAAACATTAGGTTATTTTTTACAGAGTGCCCTGTTTGCACTTTACTCTTTTATACTGTTACCTCAGGGCAGGTGTCTTCACCATGTGGCCCTCTAGCTGTTGTGGAAACACATAGCAACACATGCTGGTACATGTTGTTCCACAACAGCTGGAGGGACACATGTTGAAGACCCCTTGCGTTATGTGGAATTTTACAGTGTCATGTTTGCACTTAAATATATTATATTGTTACCTCAGAAAATGTGTGCCAACTGTTTAAAAGAAAACATATAATAACTAGAGATGTGCACCGGAAATTTTTCGGGTTTTGTGTTTTGGGTTCGGTTCCGCGGCCGTGTTTTGGGTACGAACGCTTTTTGGCAAAACCTCACCGAATTTTTTTTGTCGGATTCGGGTGTGTTTTGGATTCGGGTGTTTTTTTCAAAAAACCCTAAAAAACAGCTTAAATCATTGAATTTGGGGGTCATTTTGATCCCATAGTATTATTAACCTCAATAACCATAATTTACACTCATTTTCAGTCTATTCTGAACACCTCACAATATTATTTTTAGTCCTAAAATTTGCACCGAGGTCGCTGGATGACTAAGCTCAGCGACCCAAGTGGCCGACACAAACACCTGGCCCATCTAGGAGTGGCACTGCAGTGTCACGCAGGATGGCCCTTCCAAAAAACACTCCCCAAACAGCACATGATGCAAAGAAAAAAAGAGGCGCAATGAGGTAGCTGTGTGACTAAGCTCAGCGACCCAAGTGGCCGACACAAACACCTGGCCCATCTAGGAGTGGCACTGCAGTGTCACGCTGGATGGCCTTTCCAAAAAACACTCCCCAAACAGCACATGACGCAAAGAAAAAAAGAGGCGCAATGAGGTAGCTGTGTAACTAAGCTCAGCGACCCAAGTGGCCGACACAAACACCTGGCCCATCTAGGAGTGGCACTGCAGTGTCACGCAGGATGGCCCTTCCAAAAAACACTCCCCAAACAGCACATGACGCAAAGAAAAAAAGAGGCGCAATGAGGTAGCTGTGTGACTAAGCTCAGCGACCCAAGTGGCCGACACAAACACCTGGCCCATCTAGGAGTGGCACTGCAGTGTCAGACAGGATGGCACTTCAAAAAATAGTCCCCAAACAGCACATGATGCAAAGAAAAATGAAAGAAAAAAGAGGTGCAAGATGGAATTGTCCTTGGGCCCTCCCACCCACCCTTATGTTGTATAAACAGGACATGCACACTTTAACCAACCCATCATTTCAGTGACAGGGTCTGCCACACGACTGTAACTGAAATGACGGGTTGGTTTGGACCCCCACCAAAAAAGAAGCAATTAATCTCTCCTTGCACAAACTGGCTCTACAGAGGCAAGATGTCCACCTCATCATCATCCTCCGATTCATCACCGTGTACATCCCCCTCCTCACAGATTATCAATTCGTCCCCATTGGAATCCACCATCACAGCTCCCTGTGTACTTTCTGGAGGCAATTGCTGCTGGTGAATGTCTCCACGGAGGAATTGATTATAATTCATTTTAATGAACATCATCTTCTCCACATTTTCTGGAAGTAACCTCGTACGCCGAATGCTGACAAGGTGAGCGGCGGCACTAAACACTCTTTCGGAGTACACACTTGTGGGAGGGCAACTTAGGTAGAATAAAGCCAGTTTGTGCAAGGGCCTCCAAATTGCCTCTTTTTCCTGCCAGTATACGTACGGACTGTCTGACGTGCCTACTTGGATGCGGTCACTCATATAATCCTCCACCATTCTTTCAATGGTGAGAGAATCATATGCAGTGACAGTAGACGACATGTCCGTAATCGTTGGCAGGTCCTTCAGTCCGGACCAGATGTCAGCATCAGCAGTCGCTCCAGACTGCCCTGCATCACCGCCAGCGGGTGGGCTCGGAATTCGTAGCCTTTTCCTCGCACCCCCAGTTGCGGGAGAATGTGAAGGAGGAGATGTTGACAGGTCGCGTTCCGCTTGACTTGACAATTTTCTCACCAGCAGTTCTTTGAACCCCTGCAGACTTGTGTCTGCCGGAAAGAGAGATCCAACGTAGGTTTTAAATCTAGGATCGAGCACGGTGGCCAAAATGTAGTGCTCTGATTTCAACAGATTGACCACCCGTGAATCCTGGTTAAGCGAATGAAGGGCTCCATCCACAAGTCCCACATGCCTAGCGGAATCGCTCTGTTTTAGCTCCTCCTTCAATGCCTCCAGCTTCTTCTGCAAAAGCCTGATGAGGGGAATGACCTGACTCAGGCTGGCAGTGTCTGAACTGACTTCACGTGTGGCAAGTTCAAAAGGTTGCAGAACCTTGCACAACGTTGAAATCATTCTCCACTGCGCTTGAGACAGGTGCATTCCACCTCCTATATCGTGGTCAGATGTATAGGCTTGAATGGCCTTTTGCTGCTCCTCCATCCTCTGAAGCATATAGAGGGTTGAATTCCACCTCGTTACCACTTCTTGCTTCAGATGATGGCAGGGCAGGTTCAGGCGTTTTTGGTGTTGCTCCAGTCTTCTGTACGCGGTGCCTGTACGCCGAAAGTGTCCCGCAATTCTTCTGGCCACCGACAGCATCTCTTGCACGCCCCTGTTGTTTTTTAAATAATTCTGCACCACCAAATTCAAGGTATGTGCAAAACATGGGACGTGCTGGAATTTGCCCAGATATAATGCACGCACAATATTGCTGGCGTTGTCCGATGCCACAAATCCACAGGAGAGTCCAATTGGGGTAAGGTATATAATATAATGACGGACCTGGTGGACACTGTCAGCAGACTCCTAAACTACTAGTATGAAGAAGATAGAAAAAAAAAACCCACCACAGGTAGGTAGGTATACAATTATGGACGAGCACTGACGACACAGAGGTAGGTACAGCCGTGGCCTACCGTACTGCGTCTGCTAGTATAGATAATATACTAAATATATTACTACTGTAGGTATATAATATAATGACGGACCTGGTGGACACTGTCAGCAGACTCCTAAACTACTAGTATGAAGAAGATAGAAAAAAAAACCCCACCACAGGTAGGTAGGTATACAATTATGCACGAGCACTGACGACACAGAGATAGCCACAGCCGTGGACTACCGTACTGCGTCTGCTAGTATAGATAATATAATAAATATATTACTACTGTAGGTATATAATATAATGACGGACCTGGTGGACACTGTCAGCAGACTCCTAAACTACTAGTATGAAGAAGATAGTAAAAAAAAACCCACCACAGGTAGGTAGGTATACAATTATGCACGAGCACTGACGACACAGAGATAGCCACAGCCGTGGCCTACCGTACTGCGTCTGCTAGTATAGATAATATACTAAATATATTACTACTGTAGGTATATAATATAATGACGGACCTGGTGGACACTGTCAGCAGACTCCTAAACTACTAGTATGAAGAAGATAGAAAAAAAAAAACCCCACCACAGGTAGGTAGGTATACAATTATGGACGAGCACTGACGACACAGAGATAGCCACAGCTAATATAGAGATGATAAAGATGATAGAGATGAAAAAAAAAATATAACACTACTGTAGGTAAATATTTATATAATATAATGAATGACGGACCTGCTGGACACTGTCAGCAGAATGCGTTTATAGAATAAAAAAAAAAAAACACCACAGGAGTGTTTAACTTTTTCAGGCAGACAATATACTGGTGGTCACTGGCAGCAAAAGTGTGCACTGTACTCCTGCTATAACTGCTCCCCAGTCTCCCCCAAAATTAAGCTGTGTGAGCAGTGAGCACTCAGCACAGTCAGATATACATAGATGATATATCATGCAGCACACTGAGGCTGAGCACAGATATGGTATGTATCGTTTTTTTCAGGCAGAGAACGGATTATAATAAAACTGGTGGTCAGTGTCACTATCAGCAAAACTCTGCACTGTACTGAGTACTCCTAACAACTGCTCCCCAAAATTAGTAGTAAATCAAATGTCACTCGTCTCTCTAAACGGAGAGGACGCCAGCCACGTCCTCTCCCTATCAATCTCAATGCACGTGTGAAAATGGCGGCGACGCGCGGCTCCTTATATAGAATCCGAGTCTCGCGAGAATCCGACAGCGGGATGATGACGTTCGGGCGCGCTCGGGTTAACCGAGCAAGGCGGGAGGATCCGAGTCTGCTCGGACCCGTGCAAAAAAGGCTGAAGTTCGGGGGGGTTCGGATTCCGAGGAACCGAACCCGCTCATCTCTAATAATAACATAACTTTTGAACCAAATTTTTATAACTGCAAAACAAAATAAACATTGTTTGCACACAAAAACTTGTCTGTCTTCTCTACTGCAACATTGTTTGAAGATCAGCTGCAATGGTGGCCCTTATGCACTCGCTGGCAGCGTCATGCCCCCCCACCAAGCCTGGTGCATCATGTACAGTGACCCCCGCCCCATGATCATGTACATTCCACTCGGGGAGAAAGTTTTCATTTTGAATCTCACATATGTTATGGAGAATGCAGCAGGCTGCTACTATATCTGGCATTATTTTCAAGTCCACATCATTCCTCTTCATGAGGCAGCGCCAGCGTTCTTTTAAACGCCCAAACGCATTCTCCACTGCCATACGGGCCAAACTTAGGGCATGGGTATATGATGTCTGTTCGGGGCATAAGTGAACATGCTGGATGTAGCCCTTCATTAGCCAGCGCTGTAATGGGTATGCTGCATCACCAATGAGGTGGACCGGGATGTCCACACCATGTACGATCACCGATTTCTGTTAATAAAACATTAATATTATTACAGGGGTAAAACTTGACTATTAGTTTATGGGCGAACATTAGTTTAAGTAGTAAATAATCTTACCTCTCGAGGGAAAAGCCATCCACCAAGCTTGTCCTCAGCAATACTGTAAAGATCGGAGTTGGCAAGAACCCTTGCATCATGTGACCGTCCGGGCCACCCTATGAAGACATCTGTGAAACTAAAAATAAAGGTTTATGCATTATCATAAAACAGGCCAAGCCTATTTCAAACACATTAGTGAAACAGTGCTTACCAGTATTTGTGGTCCACTACAGCTTGCAGAACAATGGAATGCCAACCCTTACGATTGTAATAGTCTGCTGGGTTGTCACGGGGGGCGATGATGGGGATGTGGGTCCCCTCTATGCACCAGCACACTGTGGGTAGCCACGCTTCTTAAACCCTTTTATAGTCTCATCTAGCCGCTGTCCTTGTGGCAAGGAAATGAAGCGATGGTACATGGTATCCAGCAATGCCCCCGTGACCTGGTAGACAATCTTGCAGACCGTGCCAATCCCTACTCCAAATAAACTGGAAACTGTGCGATACTCTCCAGGGGTAGCATACCACCAGAGAGCAATCGCTAATCTCCTGGCTGGCTCAATGGGCTTCCGGAACCTGGTAGTCTGCATGGTTATTGCGGGGGACAGTAGTTCCAAAACATACTCGAATGTAGCGCGAGACATCCTGAAGTTTTCCATCCACTGCTCCTCCTGATATGCTAGAATGGTCTGCATGAATGCTTCTCCATGTCTGCGATCTCTCACCCACATTCTTCGGCTTGGTGTAGAGTTCATTGTTATGAGAGAAATAACAACAGTGGATGATATACGCGCTCTCCTCCTTTTCAAATATTTGCGTCGATAGGTAGCCCTCTCTGCAAAGAATTGAGCTCTCCTTCTCCAGCTCTGCAGTAGGTAGCACAAGGTGAAAAGCTGCATCAAGTGGCACCATGCTAGACACAGCTACTGCACCGGCGTCCATTGCTGCAATGCTATGAGCAGGCCCCACCCCTCCCTTTTGGTCCTTTTGATGACATCATCTTGATGAGACAGTAAAAAGTCCATTTGTAATGACAGCAATAGGCTTTTACAGAGCTTACCCGGGTTAGGTGGAAACAGATCAGACACGGGAATAACCCGTGTCGAAGTGTAGTGGAAACGGGGTGGCCGACACGGGTTGTAGCCGTGTTAAACATCCCGGATCGGACACGGTACTTAGGTGGAAATGGGGTATCAATCAGAATCCTGACAGTTCAGCAGTAAAGGGGAAATGCACAAACTGTAGCAGAGATAAAGGCAGGAATTATAGCCAGAGGCTATTATCAGACGCTAACTGTATAAGTGAAAGTAGCTCCTGTTCTGTGTGACTCAGGGAGCCTATTTGTTAGCAGTTGGGCAAAACCATGTGCACTGCAGGGGGGGCAGATATAATATTTGCAGAGAGAGTTAGATTTGGGTGGGTTATATTGTTTCTGTGCAGGGTAAATACTGGCTGCTTTATTTTTACACTGCAATTTAGATTTTAGTTTGAACACACCACATCCAAATCTAACTCTCTCTGCACATGTTACATCTGCCCCCACTCCCCTGCAGTGCACATGGTTTTGCCTAACTGCTAACAGTTTTGCTGCTGCGATCAACTCTGAATTAGGCCCTCAGGGGGTCATTCCGAGTTGATCAGTCGCTGCCGTTTTTCGCAGGTCACAACTGCGCATGCGTATGCACCGTAATGCGAAGGCGCGTCGTAGGGGTACAAAGCGTATCGTTGCTGATCGATGGTTTTAACGAAGAATCCATTCGCACAGCCGATCGCAAGGAGATTGACAGGAAGGAGGCGTTTGTGGGTGGCAACTGACTGTTTTCTGGGAGTGGTTGGAAAAATGCAGGCGTGTCCAAGCGTTTGCAGGGCGGGTGTCTGACGTCAGTTCCGGGACAAAAAAGACTGAAGTGATCGCAAGGGCTGAGTAAGTCCTGAGCTACTCAGAAACTGCACAAAATGTTTTTGCAGAGCTCGGCTGCAAAGCCGTTTGCACACTTGCAAAGCGAAAATACACTCCCCTGTGGGCGGCAACTAGGTATTTGCACGGCTGCTAAAAGTAGCTAGCGAGCGATCAACTCGGAATGAGAGCCACAGTTCCTAAGGCTGGGGCTGCCAGATAAAGAACACGGGCTTGTTGCCCTGGAGTTATAATGCCCACCAGGGCCGGACTGGGACTAAAAATAGGCCTTGGCATTTTTGAAGCACACAGGCCCACCTCTGTGACTCCTCCCCTTACTATTCCTGACTCCTCCCACTTATTAGTCTATGCTCTTACAAATATAATTAATATAATTAATATTCTAACAACATACAAGCGTACATAATTTTCTATTAAAATACACACAACCTGTGGTTGAAGTGGAAATTTTTAAGTGGGGGTATGTAAATGTGAAGTTTGTAAATAAGAGCGCGCCTGCGGCGCGCGCGCTCCGGAAATGGGGGCGTGGCCACTCAAAAGGGGGCGTGTCCTTCAGTGTAGTTTATCACACCATACACCCCTTATACGCATTATGCACCACAATAGTAGGACCCCTTATACTATCTAGTACTGCTGCCCCTTTCACATTATACCACACAGTATGAGCCAAAATTTACATTATATGCCCCCAATAGTGCAGTGCCAGATCCACAATTGTCCCCACAGTGCCAGGTATACAAATGCCCCCACAGTGCCAGGTATACAAATGCCCCCACAGTGCCAGGTATACAAATGCCCCACAGTGCCAGGTATACAATTGCCCCCACAGTGCCAGGTATACAAATGCCCCCACAGTGCCAGGCAAACAATTGCCCCCACAGTGCCAGGTATACAAATGCCCCCACAGTGCCAGTTATACAAATGCCCCCACAGTGCCAGTTATACAAATGCCCCCACAGTGCCAGGTATACAAATGCCCCACAGTGCCAGGTATACAATTGCCCCCACAGTGCCAGGTATACAAATGCCCCACAGTGCCAGGTATACAATTGCCCCCACAGTGCCAGGTATACAAATGCCCCCACAGTGCCAGGCAAACAATTGCCCCCACAGTGCCAGGTATACAAATGCCCCCACAGTGCCAGTTATACAAATGCCCCCACAGTGCCAGTTATACAAATGCCCCCACAGTGCCAGGTATACAAATGCCCCACAGTGCCAGGTATACAATTGCCCCCACAGTGCCAGGTATACAAATGCCCCCACAGTGCCAGTTATACAAATGCCCCACAGTGCCAGGTATACAAATGCCCCACAGTGCCAGGTATACAAATGCCCCACAGTGCCAGGTATACAATTGCCCCCACAGTGCCAGGTATACAAATGCCCCCACAGTGCCAGTTATACAAATGCCCCCACAGTGCCAGTTATACAAATGCCCCCACAGTGCCAGGTATACAAATGCCCCCACAGTGCCAGTTATACAAATGCCCCCACAGTGCCAGGTATACAAATGCCCCCACAGTGCCAGTTATACAAATGCCCCCACAGTGCCAGTTATACAAATGCCCCCACAGTGCCAGGTATACAAATGCCCCCACAGTGCCAGTTATACAAATGCCCCCACAGTGCCAGGTATACAAATGCCCCCACAGTGCCAGGTATACAAATGCCCCCACAGTGCCAGATATACAATTGTCCCCACAGCAGCCAGTGCTGCAGCTACTTACCGCTGCTGCACTGCACTGCTACTGCTGCTCCTCCGGGCTGTGAGGGACGGGGGTGAATCAGGAGAGCAGAGCGCCCGCCAGCGTGGCTGTGTCTGGTGCTGCGGCGGCTTTGTTCAAACCAGCCGCCGGTTCGTGAGCCAATCAGAGCTCGCGGACCGGCGGCTTCTGATTGGCTGCCGGTCCGTGAGCTCTGATTGGCTCACGAACCGGCGGCTGGTTTGAACGAAGCCGCCGCAGCACCAGACACAGCCGCGCTGGCGGGCGCTCTGCTCTCCTCTCCTGACAGCTGAGACATGCTGCCGCCGGACTGAGTGGCAGCGCGTCTCAGTGACCGCTGGACCGGCCCAAGTGGCCATCGGCCCTTCTGGCATTTGCCAGAAGTGCCAGATGGCCAGTCCGGCCCTGATGCCCACCACTGTAGCGCTGCCTGGGTCCCTAAATGTGATTGGTAAGTCTCTAGCACCTTGTCACAATATAGCTGTGGGGTTTAGTATGAAATACCTACAATCAAAATCCAGACGTCAAAATGCCGACAACAATTGACCAACGGTCAAAATCCCACCAAGGTCAAAATACTGACATTTAATATGTCAACAGGTCAAAAGTCAACCCAAGATTTTCATTTTTCTTTTTTGGTGTGTATGTCGACTTAGGTCGACATGGACACCGTATAAGTATACCGTATCCCCTCGCGTGGCTAGCTGCGCTCGGCACACTATTATATTCCACCACCAGGTCCACTGGGATGCTAAAGTATGTATAAGTCGGTTTCAATGGAACAAGCCTACACCAGGTGAAATGGTCCGTTTAGTCTGTTTGGGTATAGGGACTGCGCAGCCCATACCCACTCCAGGGGTTCCCCGGTCTAGTAAGTGCCCATTGGGGCTTTAATTGATTTTTTCACTTGCTTACTTTTATGTTTGGTATTTCTCCAGTTGCTAGCTGTTAATCTGCAATCCAGTATATACTGAAAAGACAGATAGCTCTTTTATTGTGGAAACATTTTTTCATACCACCATACCTGTATGAACAACTTTGATTTATTTATATATATATATATATATATATCAATTTGTTTCTGACAATATACTGACAAATAACAGCCAATAATGTATACTTTGAAGGAAGAAATCTATGAATATTTCTATCACTGTAATTGATTATTTATTCATTTATTTATTTATCGCTATCCTTCTCATTTGGGTCATTCTCTAAATAGAGCTGCGGCTTACGAAATCTTTATAAAATCACTGAAATAAATGCTGAAAGACATCCTAGGGAGAAATATATATTAATAAAACTCCCAGCAGCATATGAGATCACTAATTCTGTATATTGAGCATTGATCCGGACTTTTACAGTGGTCAATCTCTACTGATACAGTTATATTATTATATCTCTGAACCTTTACTTTCCGTTCATCCTTACTTATTTCTACATTTCAGCACTATATCCAATTCTCCATTTTCACCACATGCTCTCTCATCCATTTGGACAGCAGAAGCACGCTTTTCCTAATAGGTAATAGTGCTCTCTCATTCAGCAGGATTACTGCCATACTCCACAGGATAAACCCAATCTCATCTGATCTTGGAAGCTAATCTATGGTAGGCCTAGCTAGTAATTGGCGGGGAGACCAGTAATGAAGACCAGGTGCAGTAAACATCTATGCTGAACAGCAGAAGTAAATTATCTATTTTCATATACACTTTTTAGTGTTCCTTCAATATCTATTACTCTCCTTCGACATAGGCATATAGGAAACTAATTGTTCCACTTCTCCAGGGACATTTCACTGTAGCAGATCTCCCAACTATAGGGGACGTTGAACACCAGTGATTTCTCCTCTCAAAGGACGCCCAGAGATAGAGGCCCTGTATCAAAACTTATGTGATGTCCACATGATGGGAAGTCACAATTTTACTGAATTAAAAAGCCTTTTTGGTGACACCACTGCCTGAACATAGAGCTGCAGGTGTTCAATAACCTATTTAGGCAATATTTCTACTATATATTAATGATTTCGGGCCAATCACTTATACTATTATATCTATATTAAAAATCCTCTTTTTGCAATGGAGAACACTAACCAATAAAGATATCCCTGTGGCATCAATAAATTTGTCTTTATAAATTATTTACGGACAGATTTACCCAAGCAATTATATTATAAAGCTTAAATTTTCACCTGGGCTTTTATGCATCACTCAACTTTGTCCCATGTGACAAACAATCATGAGAGTGATATTATAAGGCAAATTGCAATTATGGAAAAATTGTCATATTTTTTGTTGTTTAGTCACATTATTTTAAGAAAAAGAATTAAAGGTTACATTTTATTTCATTGTCTATTTACATTTATAAGTGTGCCCCAGCACAGAGCCTTTCTTTTTTCTCCCCCCTCTTCTATGTAATTTAGTGACTCTGGGAGCACCACCAACATTCAATTATCACTTACAGTGGAAATTCTAAATATGGTCGGTATCAGACTACTATCCATTATAGGTCATAGTCTGACATGAAAACCTGTTGCGGAACTATCAATCTTGCATCTATCTGAATCAAATACCTCCAAGCTCCTGCTAGTTCACTGTCATTGATATTGCAAATGCATTTTTCTCAGTAGCCATTACATAAGAAAGTCAGTAACTATTGGCATTTACACATCAGGGCACACAGTACACATGGACACGCTTACCCCAAGGGGGACTACAAGCCCCAGTGCTTACTCAGAAGCAATGGCGTTGATTTTAAAGAGATAGGCACCCATTCATGACACTACGGTGATCATTCAGTATATTGATGACCTTTTGCTTTGTACAGATACGCACACACAATGCATTGAAGAAACTGTATCACTGCTGAAATTTCTGCACACTATGAACTGTAAAGTGTCTAAGGAAAAGATACAGATTGCAAAACAGAAATTACACTTTCTATGACATTGCATTAGTCACCAAGCAAAACATTTAGCCAAGAAAAGAAAACAAGCGATCCTAGAGTTTAAACACCCCCGCACATTCAAAGAACTCAGACCATTCCTAGGATTGCTGACTTATTACAGAGAGTGGATTCCTCGTGCTTCAAACAAACTATAAGTCCTGTACAATGCCCTTTAAGACACAGTGCAGAAAGGATCTCTCTGCCTGACAGCAGAACAGGAAGAAATGTTCAATGTTTTAAAACAGGGCATACTTAATGCTCCAGCATTAGCTCTTCTGAATTACCAAAAGCATTTTATGCTCTATTGCCATGAATCTTCTTCTTTTGCACAAGGTGTCCTAATGCAGCCACATTCAGGAAAACAAATGCCACTAGCTTACTATTCAATACAACTTGATCCAGTAATACGTGCGGCCCCCACCTGCATACGATCAGTTGCCGCAGCAGCTCTGAAACTTGAGAAAAGTACTGATATTGTCCTGGGACACACATTAATACTGATGGTCCGACATGCAGTCACTGAGACACTTAATCAAGAACAAACCAAACACCTCTCAGCTGCTAGGCTAACCAAATATGAAGTAGTACTTTTAACTAGAGATGAGCGCCTGAAATTTTTCGGGTTTTGTGTTTTGGTTTTGGGTTCGGTTCCGCGGCCGTGTTTTGGGTTCGACCGCGTTTTGGCAATACCTCACCGAATTTTTTTTGTCGGATTCGGGTGTGTTTTGGATTCGGGTGTTTTTTTCAAAAAACCCTAAAAAACAGCTTAAATCATAGAATTTGGGGGTCATTTTGATCCCAAAGTATTATTAACCTCAAAAACCATAATTTCCACTCATTTTCAGTCTATTCTGAATACCTCACACCTCACAATATTATTTTTAGTCCTAAAATTTGCACCGAGGTCGCTGTGTGAGTAAGATAAGCGACCCTAGTGGCCGACACAAACACCGGGCCCATCTAGGAGTGGCACTGCAGTGTCACGCAGGATTGCCCTTCCAAAAAACCCTCCCCAAACAGCACATGACGCAAAGAAAAAAAGAGGCGCAATGAGGTAGCTGTGTGAGTAAGATTAGCGACCCTAGTGGCCGACACAAACACCGGGCCCATCTAGGAGTGGCACTGCAGTGTCACGCAGGATGTCCCTTCCAAAAAACCCTCCCCAAACAGCACATGACGCAAAGAAAAAAAGAGGCGCAATGAGGTAGCTGACTGTGTGAGTAAGATAAGCGACCCTAGTGGCCGACACAAACACCGGGCCCATCTAGGAGTGGCACTGCAGTGTCACGCAGGATGGCCCTTCCAAAAAACCCTCCCCAAACAGCACATGACGCAAAGAAAAAAAGAGGCGCAATGAGGTAGCTGACTGTGTGAGTAAGATAAGCGACCCTAGTGGCCGACACAAACACTGGGCCCATCTAGGAGTGGCACTGCAGTGTCACGCAGGATGGCCCTTCCAAAAAACCCTCCCCAAACAGCACATGACGCAAAGAAAAAAAGAGGCACAATGAGGTAGCTGACTGTGTGAGTAAGATAAGCGACCCTAGTGGCGCCGACACAAACACTGGGCCCATCTAGGAGTGGCACTGCAGTGTCACGCAGGATGGCCCTTCCAAAAAACCCTCCCCAAACAGCACATGACGCAAAGAAAAATAAAAGAAAAAAGTGGTGCAAGATGGAATTGTCCTTGGGCCCTCCCACCCACCCTTATGTTGTATAAACAAAACAGGACATGCACACTTTAACCAACCCATCATTTCAGTGACAGGGTCTGCCACACGACTGTGACTGATATGACGGGTTGGTTTGGACCCCCCCCAAAAAAGAAGCAATTAATCTCTCCTTGCACAAACTGGCTCTACAGAGGCAAGATGTCCACCTCATCATCATCCTCCGATATATCACCGTGTACATCCCCCTCCTCACAGATTATCAATTCGTCCCCACTGGAATCCACCATCTCAGCTCCCTGTGTACTTTGTGGAGGCAATTGCTGCTGGTCAATGTCTCCGCGGAGGAATTGATTATAATTCATTTTAATGAACATCATCTTCTCCACATTTTCTGGATGTAACCTCGTACGCCGATTGCTGACAAGGTGAGCGGCGGCACTAAACACTCTTTCGGAGTACACACTTGTGGGAGGGCAACTTAGGTAGAATAAAGCCAGTTTGTGCAAGGGCCTCCAAATTGCCTCTTTTTCCTGCCAGTATAAGTACGGACTGTGTGACGTGCCTACTTGGATGCGGTCACTCATATAATCCTCCACCATTCTTTCAATGTTGAGAGAATCATATGCAGTGACAGTAGACGACATGTCCGTAATCGTTGTCAGGTCCTTCAGTCCGGACCAGATGTCAGCATCAGCAGTCGCTCCAGACTGCCCTGCATCACCGCCAGCGGGTGGGCTCGGAATTCTGAGCCTTTTCCTCGCACCCCCAGTTGCGGGAGAATGTGAAGGAGGAGATGTTGACAGGTCGCGTTCCGCTTGACTTGACAATTTTCTCACCAGCAGGTCTTTCAACCCCAGCAGACTTGTGTCTGCCGGAAAGAGAGATCCAAGGTAGGCTTTAAATCTAGGATCGAGCACGGTGGCCAAAATGTAGTGCTCTGATTTCAACAGATTGACCACCCGTGAATCCTTGTTAAGCGAATTAAGGGCTCCATCCACAAGTCCCACATGCCTAGCGGAATCGCTCCGTGTTAGCTCCTCCTTCAATGTCTCCAGCTTCTTCTGCAAAAGCCTGATGAGGGGAATGACCTGACTCAGGCTGGCAGTGTCTGAACTGACTTCACGTGTGGCAAGTTCAAAGGGCATCAGAACCTTGCACAACGTTGAAATCATTCTCCACTGCGCTTGAGACAGGTGCATTCCACCTCCTATATCGTGCTCAATTGTATAGGCTTGAATGGCCTTTTGCTGCTCCTCCAACCTCTGAAGCATATAGAGGGTTGAATTCCACCTCGTTACCACTTCTTGCTTCAGATGATGGCAGGGCAGGTTCAGTAGTTTTTGGTGGTGCTCCAGTCTTCTGTACGTGGTGCCTGTACGCCGAAAGTGTCCCGCAATTCTTCTGGCCACCGACAGCATCTCTTGCACGCCCCTGTCGTTTTTTTAAAAATTCTGCACCACCAAATTCAAGGTATGTGCAAAACATGGGACGTGCTGGAATTTGCCCATATTTAATGCACACACAATATTGCTGGCGTTGTCCGATGCCACAAATCCACAGGAGAGTCCAATTGGGGTAAGCCATTCCGCGATGATCTTCCTCAGTTGCCGTAAGAGGTTTTCAGCTGTGTGCGTATTCTGGAAACCGGTGATACAAAGCGTAGCCTGCCTAGGAAAGAGTTGGCGTTTGCGAGATGCTGTTACTGGTGCCGCCGCTGCTGTTCTTGCGGCGGGAGTCCATACCTCTACCCAGAGGGCTGTCACAGTCATATAGTCCTGACCCTGCCCTGCTCCACTTGTCCACATGTCCGTGGTTAAGTGGACATTGGGTACAGCTGCATTTTTTAGGACACTGGTGACTCTTTTTCTGAGGTCTGTGTACATTTTCGGTATCGCCTGCCTAGAGAAATGGAACCTAGATGGTATTTGGTACCGGGGACACAGTACCTCCAACAAGTCTCTAGTTGGCTCTGCAGTAATGATGGATACCGGAACCACGTTTCTCACCACCCAGGATGCCAAGTCCTCAGTTATCCGCTTTGCTGTAGGATGACTGCTGTGATATTTCATCTTCCTCGCAAAGGACTGTTGGACAGTCAATTGCTTGGTGGAAGTAGTAAAAGTGGTCTTACGACTTCCCCTCTGGGATGACCATCGACTCCCAGCAGCAACAACAGCAGCGCCAGCAGCAGTAGGCGTTACACGCAAGGATGCATCGGAGGAATCCCAGGCAGGAGAGGACTCGTCAGAATTGCCAGTGACATGGCCTGCAGGACTATTGGCATTCCTGGGGAAGGAGGAAATTGACACTGAGGGAGTTGGTGGGGTGGTTTGCGTGAGCTTGGTTACAAGAGGAAGGGATTTACTGGTCAGTGGACTGCTTCCGCTGTCACCCAAAGTTTTTGAACTTGTCACTGACTTATTATGAATGCGCTGCAGGTGACGTATAAGGGAGGATGTTCCGAGGTGGTTAACGTCCTTACCCCTACTTATTACAGCTTGACAAAGGGAACACACGGCTTGACACCTGTTGTCCGCATTTCTGTTGAAATAGTTCCACACCGAAGAGCTGATTTGTTTGGTATTTTCACCAGGCATGTCAACGGCCATATTCCTCCCACGGACAACAGGTGTCTCCCCGGGTGCCTGACTTAAACAAACCACCTCACCATCAGAATCCTCCTGGTCAATTTCCTCCCCAGCGCCAGCAACACCCATATCCTCCTCATCCTGGTGTACTTCAACACTGACATCTTCAATCTGACTATCAGGAACTGGACTGCGGGTGCTCCTTCCAGCACTTGCAGGGGGCGTGCAAATGGTGGAAGGCGCATGCTCTTCACGTCCAGTGTTGGGAAGGTCAGGCATCGCAACCGACACAATTGGACTCTCCTTGTGGATTTGGGATTTCGAAGAACGCACAGTTCTTTGCGGTGCTACTGCTTTTGCCAGCTTGAGTCTTTTCATTTTTCTAGCGAGAGGCTGAGTGCCTCCATCCTCATGTGAAGCTGAACCACTAGCCATGAACATAGGCCAGGGCCTCAGCCGTTCCTTGCCACTCCGTGTGGTAAATGGCATATTGGCAAGTTTACGCTTCTCCTCCGACAATTTTATTTTAGGTTTTGGAGTCCTTTTTTTACTGATATTTGGTGTTTTGGATTTGACATGCTCTGTACTATGACATTGGGCATCGGCCTTGGCAGACGACGTTGCTGGAATTTCATCGTCTCGGCCATGACTAGTGGCAGCAGCTTCAGCACGAGGTGGAAGTGGATCTTGATCTTTCCCTAATTTTGGAACCTCAACATTTTTGTTCTCCATATTTTAATAGGCACAACTAAAAGGCACCTCAGTTAAACAATGGAGATGGATGGATACTAGTATACAATTATGAATGGACTGCCGAGTGCCGACACAGAGGTAGCTACAGCCGTGGACTATTGTACTGTACTGTGTCTGCTGCTAATATAGACTGGATGATAATGAGATGTAGTATGTATGTATAAAGAAGAAAGGAAAAAAAACCACGGGTAGGTGGTATACAATTATGGACGGACTGCCGAGTGCCGACACAGAGGTAGCTACAGCCGTGGACTACCGTACTGTGTCTGCTGCTAATATAGACTGGTTGATAATGAGATGTAGTATGTATAAAGAAGAAAGAAAAAAAAACCACGGGTAGGTGGTATACAATTATGGACGGACTGCCGAGTGCCGACACAGAGGTAGCTACAGCCGTGGACTACCGTACTGTACTGTGTCTGCTGCTAATATAGACTGGATGATAATGAGATGTAGTATGTATAAAGAAGAAAGAAAAAAAAAACCACGGGTAGGTGGTATACAATTATGGATGGACTGCCGAGTGCCGACACAGAGGTAGCTACAGCCGTGGACTACCATACTGTACTGTGTCTGCTGCTAATATAGACTGGATGATAATGAGATGTAGTATGTATAAAGAAGAAAGAAAAAAAAACCACGGGTAGGTGGTATACAATTATGGATGGACTGCCGAGTGCCGACACAGAGGTAGCTACAGCCGTGGACTACCGTACTGTGGCCCTCATTCCGAGTCGTTCGCTCGTTCTTTTTTTCCGCATCGCAGTGAAAATCAGCTTAGAGCGCATGCGCAATGTTCGCACTGCGACTGCGCTAAGTAATTCTGCTATGAAGAAAGGATTTTTACTCACGGCTTTTTGTTCGCACCGGCGAACGTAGTGTGATTGACAGGAAATGGGTGTTACTGGGCGGAAACACGGCGTTTTATGGGCGTGTGGCTGAAAACGCTACCGTTTCCGGAAAAAACGCAGGAGTGGCCGGAGAAACGGGGGAGTGTCTGGGCGAACGCTGGGAGTGTTTGTGACGTCAAACCAGGAACGACAAGCACTGAACTGATCGCACAGGCAGAGTAAGTCTGGAGCTACTCTAAAACTGCTAAGTTTTTTTTGTTCGCAATATTGCGTAAACTTCGTTCGCACTTTTAAGATGCTAAGATACACTCCCAGTAGGCGTAGACTAAGCGTGTGTAACTCTGCTAAATTCGCCTTGCGACCGATCAACTCGGAATGAGGGCCTGTGCCTGCTGCTAATATAGACTGGTTGATAATGAGATGTAGTATGTATAAAGAAGAAAGAAAAAAAAACCACGGGTAGGTGGTATACAATTATGGACGGACTGCCGAGTGCCGACACAGAGGTAGCTACAGCCGTGGACTACCGTACTGTACTGTGTCTGCTGCTAATATAGACTGGATGATAATGAGATGTAGTATGTATAAAGAAGAAAGAAAAAAAAACCACGGGTAGGTGGTATACAATTATGGATGGACTGCCGAGTGCCGACACAGAGGTAGCTACAGCCGTGGACTACCGTACTGTGTCTGCTGCTAATATAGACTGGTTGATAATGAGATGTAGTATGTATAAAGAAGAAAGAAAAAAAAACCACGGGTAGGTGGTATACAATTATGGACGGACTGCCGAGTGCCGACACAGAGGTAGCTACAGCCGTGGACTACCGTACTGTACTGTGTCTGCTGCTAATATAGACTGGATGATAATGAGATGTAGTATGTATAAAGAAGAAAGAAAAAAAAAACCACGGGTAGGTGGTATACAATTATGGATGGACTGCCGAGTGCCGACACAGAGGTAGCTACAGCCGTGGACTACCGTACTGTACTGTGTCTGCTGCTAATATAGACTGGATGATAATGAGATGTAGTATGTATAAAGAAGAAAGAAAAAAAAACCACGGGTAGGTGGTATACAATTATGGATGGACTGCCGAGTGCCGACACAGAGGTAGCTACAGCCGTGGACTACCGTACTGTGTCTGCTTCTAATATAGACTGGTTGATAATGAGATGTAGTATGTATAAAGAAGAAAGAAAAAAAAACCACGGGTAGGTGGTATACAATTATGGACGGACTGCCGAGTGCCGACACAGAGGTAGCTACAGCCGTGGACTACCGTACTGTACTGTGTCTGCTGCTAATATAGACTGGATGATAATGAGATGTAGTATGTATAAAGAAGAAAGAAAAAAAAAACCACGGGTAGGTGGTATACAATTATGGATGGACTGCCGAGTGCCGACACAGAGGTAGCTACAGCCGTGGACTACCGTACTGTACTGTGTCTGCTGCTAATATAGACTGGATGATAATGAGATGTAGTATGTATAAAGAAGAAAGAAAAAAAAACCACGGGTAGGTGGTATACAATTATGGATGGACTGCCGAGTGCCGACACAGAGGTAGCTACAGCCGTGGACTACCGTACTGTGTCTGCTGCTAATATAGACTGGTTGATAATGAGATGTAGTATGTATAAAGAAGAAAGAAAAAAAAAACCACGGGTAGGTGGTATACAATTATGGACGGACTGCCGAGTGCCGACACAGAGGTAGCTACAGCCGTGGACTACCGTACTGTACTGTGTCTGCTGCTAATATAGACTGGATGATAATGAGATGTAGTATGTATAAAGAAGAAAGAAAAAAAAAACCACGGGTAGGTGGTATACAATTATGGATGGACTGCCGAGTGCCGACACAGAGGTAGCTACAGCCGTGGACTACCGTACTGTACTGTGTCTGCTGCTAATATAGACTGGATGATAATGAGATGTAGTATGTATAAAGAAGAAAGAAAAAAAAACCACGGGTAGGTGGTATACAATTATGGATGGACTGCCGAGTGCCGACACAGAGGTAGCTACAGCCGTGGACTACCGTACTGTGTCTGCTTCTAATATAGACTGGTTGATAATGAGATGTAGTATGTATAAAGAAGAAAGAAAAAAAAAACCACGGGTAGGTGGTATACAATTATGGACGGACTGCCGAGTGCCGACACAGAGGTAGCTACAGCCGTGGACTACCGTACTGTACTGTGTCTGCTGCTAATATAGACTGGATGATAATGAGATGTAGTATGTATAAAGAAGAAAGAAAAAAAAAACCACGGGTAGGTGGTATACAATTATGGATGGACTGCTGAGTGCCGACACAGAGGTAGCTACAGCCATGGACTACCGTACTGTACTGTGTCTGCTGCTAATATAGACTGGATGATAATGAGATGTAGTATGTATAAAGAAGAAAGAAAAAAAAACCACGGGTAGGTGGTATACAATTATGGATGGACTGCCGAGTGCCGACACAGAGGTAGCTACAGCCGTGGACTACCGTACTGTACTGTGTCTGCTGCTAATATAGACTGGATGATAATGAGATGTAGTATGTATAAAGAAGAAAGAAAAAAAAACCACGGGTAGGTGGTATACAATTATGGATGGACTGCCGAGTGCCGACACAGAGGTAGCTACAGCCGTGGACTACCGTACTGTACTGTGTCTGCTGCTAATATAGACTGGATGATAATGAGATGTAGTATGTATAAAGAAGAAAGAAAAAAAAACAAGGGTAGGTGGTATACAATTATGGATGGACTGCCGAGTGCCGACACAGAGGTAGCTACAGCCGTGGACTACCGTACTGTACTGTGTCTGCTGCTAATATAGACTGGATGATAATGAGATGTAGTATGTATAAAGAAGAAAGAAAAAAAAACCACGGGTAGGTGGTATACAATTATGGATGGACTGCCGAGTGCCGACACAGAGGTAGCTACAGCCGTGAACTACCGTACTGTGTCTGCTGCGACTGGATGATAAATAATGATATAAAAAATATATATATATCACTACTGCAGCCGGACAGGTATATATTATATAATGACGGACCAGCTGGACACTGTCTGTCAGCAGAATGAGTTTTTTATTTTATAGAATAAAAAAACACCACACAAGTCACACGACGTGTGTTTAACTTTTACAGGCAGACATTCACAATACAATATAGTATACTATATACTGGTGGTCAGGTCACTGGTCAGTCACACTGGCAGTGGCACTCCTGCAGAAAAAAAGTGTGCACTGTTTAATTTTTTAATATGTACTCCTGGCTCCTGCTATAACCTAACTGCTCCCCAGTCTCCCCCACAATTAAGCTGTGTGAGCACAGTCAGATATTATACATAGATGATGCAGCAGCACACTGGGCTGAGCACAGATATGGTATGTGACTGAGTCACTGTGTATCGTTTTTTCAGGCAGAGAACGGATTATATTAAATAATATAAAACTGCACTGGTGGTCACTGGTCAGTCACTAGTATAACTAACTAATACTATCAGCAAAATTCTGCACTCTCTGTCTGAGTACTCCTCCTAAGCTCCAGTAAATGAAGTTTCACTGTCTCACTCTGTCACTAGTATAACTAACTAATACTATCAGCAAAATTCTGCACTCTCTGTCTGAGTACTCCTCCTAAGCTCCAGTAAATGAAGTGTCACTGTCTCACTCTCACTCTCCTATCTATTTCTTCTCTAAACGGAGAGGACGCCAGCCACGTCCTCTCACTATCAATCTCAATGCACGTGTAAAATGGCGGCGACGTGCGGCTCCTTATATAGAATCCGAGTCTCGCGATAGAATCCGAGCCTCGCGAGAATCCGACAGCGTCATGATGACGTTCGGGCTCGCTCGGGTTAACCGAGCAAGGCGGGAAGATCCGAGTCGCTCGGATCCGTGTAAAAAAAGCTGAAGTTCGGGCGGGTTCGGATTCCGAGGAACCGAACCCGCTCATCTCTACTTTTAACACCAGCAAATGTTACTCTCAGGAGGTGTACAATCCTGAATCCCGCTTTATTACTTCTGTGAGAAGCAGAAGAATGGAAGATAGACAAACACCACTATCACAGAAGTAATGATAGTGTTAGTGGAAAGGCAGCAGACACTGAAAATACACAAACTTTTTTTGAACATGAACATGACTGCATTGAGCTTATGAGACAAGAAACAGCATGTGTTTCTCACATCACTTATATTCCATTGCCTGATGCTGATTTAAATCTTTATGTTGATGGTTTTAGGTATTATGTGAATGGTGCCCCATACATAGGATGTGCTGTAGCCACTGACATGGAGGTGTTAATTCAACAGCCATTACCTAGTCACATGTCTGCACAAGAAGCTGAACTGGAAGCTCTCACACTTGCCTGCATATACAGCGAAGGTCAATAAGTAAACATTTACACAGATTCCAGATATGCTTATAAAATTGCTATAGATTATGGGTGGTCATTCCCAGTTGATCGCTAGCTGCATTCGTTCGCTGTGCAGCGATGAGGCAAAAAAAGGCACTTCTGCGCATGCGTATGCACGAAGTAATATTAGTTTCCCACAAGGTCTAGCGAAGCTTTTCAGTCGCACTGCTGGCCACAGAGTGATTGACATGAAGTGGGCGTTTCTGGGTGTCAACTGACCATTTTCAGGGAGTGTTCGAAAAAACGCAGGCGTGGCTGGGCGAACGCAGGGCGTGTTTGTGACGTCAAAACAGGAACTGAACAGTCTGAAGGCCTCGTAAGCGCTGAGTAGGTATTGAACTACTCCAAAACTGCACAAAAAAAAATTGCCGCCGCTCTGCGATCCTTTCGTTCGCACTTCTGCTAAGCTAAAATACCCTCCCAGGGGGATGCTGCATAGCGTTTGCACGGCTGCTACAAACTGCTAGCGAGCGAACAACTCGGAATGACCACCATGGCCCGATCTGGAAAAGCAGAGACTTCCTGGGTTTATCAGGTAAACCAGTTAAACATGCAGATCACATCAAGGCTTTGATCACAGCTTTTCAGCTACCTTACAGGATAGCAGTGGTCAAGATCAAGGCGCACACTAGAGACACCACATGTCAGCAGAGGGCAATAGATTGATAGACCAGGCCACCAGAGAGGCTGCCTTACTTCCACTACCCCAGGGTGAGCCAACTTATGTGGTATCCCAATTCCCCAAGTTTGACAAAACCACACTACACCAGTTCCAGAAGCAGGCACCCTTTAACAGGGAGGGCAGGACATACAAGGAGAGTGGTGCAAAGGTCAACATTTGTGTCTACCAAAAGCACTTTACCCTATTATTGCCCAAATACAACATGGGGAGGTGCAGATATCAAAGGATGCTACAGTATGGTGGCAGCAACAAATAAACACTGGATTGCACCGGGGTTTGCACAAGTAGCGCAAGCGCTAATATCAGGCTGCATAGTCTGTACTTTGAATAACCTGGGTAAGACAGTCCCAACCCCCAATTCAAAACAGGGATAGTGCATGCCAAATAGGGTCAAGGCTTAATGAAGAAAGGGCATGGCCACAGAATAATCCCTATATGTTTCTCAGTCACAACTTTTCTCAAGAAAGACAGAACATACAATCAGGGCCGGTTCTAGCCCTTGTGGTGCCCCGGGCAAAAATAGGGGCGTGGTTCATACAGGGGCGTGGTCAGTTATGCCCCCCTGTAGAGTTGTGCCCCCATTTGTGCCCCCTGTAGAGTTGTGCCCCCATTTGTGCCCCCAGTAGAATTGTGCCCCCAGTTGAGTAGCGCCGCTTACAAAAAAATACAAAAAAATTTAATTAATTAATTCTTACTTTCCCCACTCCTGATTCCCAACCGCTGCTGACCTCCACTGCTGACCTTTTCCAGCGCTGATCCTCAGATCTATGGGAGAGACATCATGACGTCCCTCCCATAGCACAGCATGGTCAATTATGACCCCTAGTCAATTATGACCCCTAGCGTCAATGTGCCAGTCCCACAATGCTGTGCGGTGCGCGATGATGTCATCACACACCGCACAGCAAAGGTCCTCTCCACGAAGGGAAACTAGACGGGTAGCGTCTAGTTTCCTTCACAGCACCGCACAGCACCGGGGGGCACTGACCAACAGTAGCGGATCTTGCCATGGTGGCGGCGCCCTCCAGATGGCAGTGGCGCCCTCCGGAAGGCGGTGCCCCAGGCAAAAATCCTGTGTGCCTGTAGCAAGATCCGCTACTGCATACAATGACAATCTATTGCCCTTTGGTTAAGGATTCAGACCCTAATCTTACCTGCAAAATAGATAGGATAAAGTTGTGCAGTGCAAGCTACTGCTACACATAACAGTAGTATCGGTCTGCACTGCACACCCAAATGCAGAAGCCTGATGCCGTGCCGCGTGCTCAGTGCGCGCCTCCTTCCTTTCCTTTATGCGGCCACTCCCACAATGCTGTGCAGTGCGCGATGACGTCAGGCGCACTGCACAGCAGCATGGGAAAGTGGGAGGGTCAGCGCTGACTGCGCTGACCTGCATTTACATATTAAACATAATGGCGCCAGGGGCAAACGCAGTATTTTTAAAGGGGGGTTTCCAAATATTAGATTTATGAAAAAGCATTAAAAAAAACCATGTAACTTGTTTTGTGTAGTCACACTTTGGAAAAGAACGAAATAATAGATCAAAGAGATGATAGACAAAAAATAAAATAAACCCCCAAATGAAATTTAGCTTTACAGTATCACAAAAGCCAACATGCTAAGTGATAGTCCACATAAAATTAATATAATCCTCTTTTAAACTTGTTAGTGGGTAAAACTTTAATGCATATTATAAATAGAGATGAGCAGCTTGGTTCCTTCAGAAGTCCAGCCAGGTTCGGATCCATGCACATAGGCCCTCATTCCGAGTTGTTCGCTCGCTAGCAGATTTTAGCAGCATTGCACACGCTAGGCCGCCGCCCTCTGGGAGTGAATCTTAGCTTAGCAGAATAGCGAACGAAAGATTAGCAGAATTGCGCATAGAAATTTCTTAGCAGTTTCTGAGTAGCTCCAGACCTGCTCACAAATAGCGATCAGTTCAGGCCGTTTCGTTCCTGGTTTGACGTCACACACACGCCCAGCGTCCGGCCAACCACTCCCCCGTTTCTCCAGACACTCCCGCGTTTTATCCTGGCACGCCTGCGTTTTTCCGCACACTCCCAGAAAACGGCCAGTTTCCGCCCAGAAACACCCACTTCCTGTCAATCACACTCCGATCACTTCAACGATGAAAAATCTTCGTTCAGGCGTGAGTAAATCTACTAAGTTTTGAGCAAAAATACTTAGCGCATGCGCACTGCGTACCATGCGCATGCGCATTTTTGCCTTAATCGCTCCGTAGCGAAAATCGGCAACGAGCAAACAACTCGGAATGACCCCCATTGCTGTGCGTCATTTTCTTGAGCAGATACATCCTCTTTACAGAGATCACGACACTCTCGTGATTTAGATTACATGCAATCATGACATATCGGGTCAGGAAGATGCATACCTCCCAACATTACCCTGTGCAGGAGGGACACAATGCTCTGCTCCTGGACTTTCCTCTTAATGTATGATTGCCGGCACCTGTGCTGAAACACCTTTCTTATCCACTAACCTGTTCAATACAGGTGATGGCAATCATACAGTAAGAGGAAAGTCCAGAAGCAGAGCATTGTGTCCCTCCTGGAGAGGGTCATGTTGGGAAGTATGCATGCAGTCATGCGCGTGGATCCAAACAGGAATAATCTAAACCTGCCACACATCTCTAATTGTTGACAACGCCGGAGCCTTTTAGAATTTTTTTTTTTTTTAAAGCACTTGAGCAATTTAAGGCAGTCGTTGATGAAGCCGTCATTTCTTATCATGGTTTCCAGAGACAGTGATGGAAATTCAGCCTGGCAACCATAGGCAGGATCTTTTGACTTTATAATTTAAAAAAAAGGAAGCGCTTATCAATTAAAATTATACACTCATACCTGCAAAGGAAAAGTGATTATAAATAATGTATACAGCTCTTTTGAGAAACAATTGATGATGGAGGTAATTTATATCTTTTTGAATGTGGAGGGTTCCATTGTACGGTCCGGGTTAGATGGTGCTTTGTATAATGCTTTAAGAGCAACCTATCTTTCCCTGCTCACCCTACCTTATGTGAGCCGCTAACCGTGGCTGACCTTTGGTTTTACGGTTCTGGTTCCCTCCTCGCGGCTGTTGGCATCCGTGGCGCTTTGCGATGATGTCACTCCTGCGAATGCTTCCTCCGTCTGTGTACTCGCTCCTTTTGACTATTGTCACCACTTTCAATATCCTACCACAGCCATGCATGCACACTGTACATTTAAAAAAAAACACAGGGCACACACACACAGCATACTTACACATACATAACACACATACAGTAAACATAACACAGCATACTGTACACGCACACACACACCTCTTCCGTGATGGTGAACCTGCCAGGTTGCCACGTGGCTCATCACACCTGCATCCCTGTCCATCACACCTGCTATTTTGGCGCACTGCCCGGACAGCCACTGCCGGTTCCATTCTCAGTGCTCCGCGTCAGGTGGTATGATTATGATAGCCACCAGATGTGGAAGCGATGACAGGTGAACCGGCAGTGGCAGGCAGGCCGGGCAGGCAGTGATCACAGTTGGGAGCCTGCGACTGGTACAGAGATGGAGACAAGGCTGTCTCTGTCTCTAAAAAAAAAAAAAGTGGTCTGTCAGGAGGAAGGGGGGGGGGGGGGGATTCTGCGCTACTGGGCACCCAGGCGCCATGCAAGCAGGTGGCGCAGCTGCGTCAGCACCCTTATAGCTGCGGCGCCCAGGCAAAAGTCCTGCTTGCCCATGGCAAGAGCCGCTCATGCTCAGACCCACTATCCTTTTCAGAGGATTCAAATAGACTCCATACAACTGCCCAACTGTTGTTTGTACCGACCTGTTTAGCCACTTGCAGTAGGCTAAACATAAACATATTTAACATATTTAAGATTACATCCGCAGGTTATGCAGTAAATAACCGCTTGAGTATCACAGTTGAAGAAATGTTGTAGCTTCACTGTTTGGCCATACCTGTCCATGACAGCATTGGTTTTCGATATCTGAGGGCATGATTTACATTTGCCACAGGGAAAAGAGCTTGTGACGGTGGGTTTCTTGAGTGTAGATGTTACAAGGTGGCTCCGAACTAGCTGATCTTTAATGTTCTTGGATCTACGTCTCGAGACAGCATAATCCCCGCCCCCTATTCTACGTCATGCTCCGTCTCCGTCACAGCTGACTGACGCTCCTCAGCTGCAGCTTTTATCTCCGGCCCACCGTTCAAGAATCGTCCAGCTATTGGTCAGTACTTACTTATTAGCTGCTACAAAACCCCATTCCCCACTCACCCCTCTAAACCCGGAAGTGAACAAGCCCGCCAGGGCGAAACGCGTTTTCCAAGGGGGGAACCACACATGGAGTGAACCTTTAGCTCCTGCACTGGCACCTGACGATGCCCTGACCTGTCCACTCTGATTTTTTTCAATCTTGGTGACCATAAGCCCACTGCTGTTCTGTGTACAATATACACAGACAGCAACATTCTATGTGCATTCATTAATAAGCTTTATTTGACTATATATCCGAGTAGACCTGTTTAGTACACATACAGACTCTTGTTATAAGCTCTATTTTCTAACAGCAAAACATATATAACAATTTTTTCGAAAATCTTTCTCTTATCCTTTCCATTTCTTTTGATTTGCTAGTTTACACCTGGTAGAGATTTTACACTGTTATGCTGAGTTTTCACCAGCAGAGGCCAGTATACTGTTATAAGATTCTTTCATTCATTGTGATCCTCAGTGCTTTTGTCATTGATAATATCATTATTTTCCTGGCTCAGTTTGTGGGATTCACCACACCTGATTTTGTTAAATTCAACTGAATTTCTACACTCAGCTCAGGATGTATTATGATCATTAATGAGATTTCTCAAATTGATGCTTAAAATACCATGTTTACATTGCTTGCCCAGCCTGAGTAACATAGTATGGATTCAAACTTTTAAAAGTGATATCTTCCTTTTCCCCAAGTGCCAATACCAGCATTTATTGATTCGGGGCGGATTTCTCTGATGACATATATAATTTCCATCTTACCTTAATTTAATTCCTTACCGGCAATTCTTCACTGACAATTTAACCAAAATTATAGATTTTATACCTCTTGTTCACGCTTTACTATTTTTTCGTGGACTTTCATCCGCGATCCACGGAGCACAATACCACAGATGTGGGATTTGATGAGCCGTGTCTAACGCAGAAAGCAGATCCACCTATTTGTACTTTACTAATTCATCTCTTTCCTTGGTAAACTGTCCTCATTTCTTTCATCCTTCTATTTCTCTTTCTCCTATTTTCCTATATAGGTGCACTCTCATTGGTGTACTTTCATATAAATTCTCTACTATCATACCACGCTGCCAATGCCCGATCTCATCCGATCTTGGAAGCCAAACAGCGTTGGGCCGGGTTAGTACCGGGAGAGGAGACTTCCTGCGAATTCCCGGTGTTGTAGAGCAGGGACTATCTCCCTTCCTATGCGACACCAACAGCAGTATCACCACTAATTCTTACTTCTATGAGATTCTTTCATATTTGAGGCCTACGACCAATCATTGTGGCTTACGTCAGAAAGTCAGGTCCTTTTGAATGCAGAAGACTATCAATCTTTGAATTTAAGTAGCCCTATTGGGACGTAATAATCAATAATCAATAATCCTTATGACCAGGCCCGTCGCTACCCGCTCAGCGAAGGGATGCAGTGCAGGGAGGCGCTGGGACGGAGAGGCGCTCCCCCTGCTCTGCATTCCTTCCCTGCTGCGCCGTCCTGTCCCCCCTGCTGCTGCTGCTGCTGCTGTGCCTGTCACTGTATGACAGGCACTGGCTGCGGCACCTGCAGCATGAAAATCCTCCTCCCTCCCCTCCCCTCACCTGTGTGACAGGACATCGCTGTGCACGGGACATAAGGGGGCGGAGCTAAGTGGGTGGAAAGGGCGGGGCTAAACGGGACAGAAGGGGGCGGGGCTACACGGACCAGGCTGCTGTAGTATAGGGAGACTGGCTTAGGTAAGTGAAGTGTGAGAGGGAAATGTGTGTGTGTGTGTGTGTGTGTGTTATTAATAAGGGTGAATGACCCGCGCTAATAGAGTGTGGAGCTGCTCCTTTAAATAGATAATGACAGTAAAACAAGATTAAAACAGGAGCGCTGGGAAAAGGTAATAAAAAATGAATGGAAAAAAAAAAAAAAAAAAAAAAAAAAGGTTGCAAACACCTGTGAAAAAAAGAAAATGGTTATTTTTGTAATGTTTACAGCACTTCTGTGCTCATGTGAAAGTCCTGTGCGTGTGTCTTTTTGTCGACACCGGAGCCGTGATCCGTGCTGCGGATCATCCATGATTAAGGACAGGCAAGTCCGAAACGCGTTGATGAGGAGTAACAAGTGAAAGCCTTACGTCATCCCACCTGCGCCACACGGGTGTGGAAACGGCAGTGCAGAAGACGGCATCAGGAATGGGGCAGTGGAATACGATCTGCAAGTGAGAACCGATGGACGGACGTGACTACAGGTAGGCAGAGTAAGGGAGAGACAGTTAGTCAGGATTCCCCCACTGCAGCCGCAGCACGGATCACGGCTCCGGTGTCGACAAAAAGACACACGCACAGGACTTTCACATGAGCACAGAAGTGCTGTAAACATTACAAAAATAACCATTTTCTTTTTTTCACAGGTGTTTGCAACCTTTTTTTTTTTTTTTTTTTTTTTCTTTTCATTCATTTTTTATTACCTTTTCCCAGCGCTCCTGTTTTAATCTTGTTTTACTGTGTGTGTGTTATGTCTGTGTGCGTTTATGTGTGCTTTAAGGATGCTACTACTACAGGGGGGGCATTACATGTAACAACGCTACTAATGGGGGCCATTGCGTGTAATGACGCTACTACTGGGGGGTCATTACGTATAAGGACGATACTACTACTTGGGGGCATTATGTATAGGACGCTACTATTACTGGGGGGGCATTACGTATAACAATACTACTACTGGGGGAGGGCATTACATATAAGGATGCTACTACTGGGGGGGCATTATGTATAAGGATGGTACTACTACTGGGGGGGCATTACGTATAAGGATGCTTCTACTACTGGGGGTGCACTACGTATAAGGACGCTACTACAACTTGGGGGGGCATTACGTATAAGGACGCTACTACTACTAGGGCGGAATTATGCATATGGACGCTTCGACTACTGGGGGTGCACTACGTATAAGGACGCTACTACAACTGGAGGGGGCATTACGTATAAGGACGCTACTACTACTAGGGGGAATTACGTATAAGGACGCTTCTACTACTGGGGGTGCACTACGTATAAGGACGCTACTACAACTGGAGGGGGCATTACGTATAAGGATGGTACTACTACTAGGGGGAATTACGTATAAGGACGCTACTACTACTCGGGGGTGCACTACGTATAAGGACGCTACTACTACTGGGGGGGCATTATGTATAAGGATGCTACTACTAATGGGGGGCATTATGTATAAGGATGCTACTACTACTGGGGGGGCATTATGTATAAGGATGCTACCAGGGCCGGCTCCAGGCCTACTAACACCCTGAGCGAAAACATGTAAAAGCGCCCCCCTCCCCATTATGTGCGCGCCGAAGCCGCGCGCGCTCCAGGAAAAGTGGGTGTGGCCTCTTGGAAAGTGGGCGTGGCCTCATAACTTCATATTATTAGACTATAAATAAATATGTTTTCACACCCGCTCTACGCACACAATTAGCAGCCTTACACATAACAGCCACAGTAGTGTTCCTTACATACAATGTCTCCAGTATAGTGTCAGATACACATAATGTCTCCAGTAGAGTGCCAGATACACAATGTGCAGTGCCAGATAGACATGATATGCCCCCCAGCAGTGCCAACTACACACAATATGCCCCCCAGCAGTGCCAGCTACACGATAGTGTTCACTTTTTAGGGCAGGGAGGGCACATTTTTAAGTTAGGAGGGCAAAATGATGTACATACTGTAATGCTTGGTGCTCATCTACCTACATGGTAAAGCATGGACAGTGCGCGCCGAAGGCGCGCAGCAAAAATGTAGGGGCGTTGCTTCGTGGGGAAGGTGCGTGGCCACATAATAGTGGCAATTCGCATTACACCACACAGTAGTGCAGTTAATACACACTGCACCAGGTAGAACCTCCTAGACACTTTGCGCCAGGCAGAGCACGTTAGACACTTTGCTCCAGGCAGAGCACGTTAGACACTTTGCGCCAGGCAGAGCACGTTAGACACTTTGCGCCAGGCAGAGCACGTTAGACACTTTGCACCAGGCAGAGCACGTTAGACACTTTGCGCCAGGCAGAGCACGTTAGACACTTTGCGCCAGGCAGAGCACGTTAGACACCTTGCGCCAGGCAGAGCACGTTAGACACTTTGCGCCAGGCAGAGCACGTTAGACACTTTGCGCCAGGCAGAGCACGTTAGACACTTTGCGCCAGGCAGAGCACGTTAGACACATTGCCTAGCCACAGACGCCTAGCGGGAACACTACATAATATGCTCCCCAGCCGTGCCAGCTACACATGACATGCCCCCCAGCAGTGCCAGCAACACATGACATGCCCCCCAGCAATGCCAGATACATAAATGGCCACACAGTGCCAGATATGTAGATACAGAAAAGCCCCCACAGTGCTAGATAAATGCCCCCACAGTGCCAGATAAATGTCCCCACAGTGCCAGATAAATGCCCCCACAGTGCCAGATAAATGCCCCCACAGTGCTACATAAATGCCCCCACAGTGCTACATAAATGCCCCCACAGTGCTACATAAATGTCCCCACAGTGCTACATAAATGTCCCCACAGTGCTACATAAATGTCCCCACAGTGCCAGATAAATGCCCCCACAGTGCCAGATAAATGCCCCCACAGTGCCAAAATGTCCCCATAGTGCCAGATAAATGCCCCCACAGTGCCAGATAAATGTCCCCACAGTGCCAGATAAATGCCCCCACAGTGCCAGATAAATGCCCCCACAGTGCTACATAAATGCCCCCACAGTGCTACATAAATGCCCCCACAGTGCTACATAAATGTCCCCACAGTGCTACATAAATGTCCCCACAGTGCCAGATAAATGCCCCCACAGTGCCAGATAAATGCCCCCACAGTGCCAAAATGTCCCCATAGTGCCAGATAAATGCCCCCACAGTGCCAGATAAATGCCCCCACAGTGCCAGATAAATGCCCACACAGTGCCAGATAAATGCCCACAGTGCCAGATAAATGTCCCCACAGTGCCAGATAAATGCCCCCACAGTGCCAGATAAATGCCCACACAGCCACAGTGCCAGATAAATGTCCCCACAGTGCCAGATAAATGCCCACAGTGCCAGATAAATACCCCCAGTGCCAGATAAATGTCCCCACAGTGCCAGATAAATGCCCCCACAGTGCCAGATAAATGCCCCCACAGTGCCAGATAAATGCCCCCACAGTGCCAAAATGTCCCCATAGTGCCAGATAAATGCCCCCACAGTGCCAGATAAATGTCCCCACAGTGCCAGATAAATGCCCACAGTGCCAGATAAATGCCCCCACAGTGCCAGATAAATGCCCCCACAGCCACAGTGCCAGATAAATGCCCCCACAGTGCCAGATAAATGTCCCCACAGTGCCAGATAAATGCCCCCACAGCCACAGTGCCAGATAAATGCCCACAGTGCCAGATAAATGCCCCCAGTGCCAGATAAATGTCCCCACAGTGCCAGGTAAACGCCCACAGTGCCAGATAAATGTCCCACAGTGCCAGATAAATGTCCCCACAGTGCCAGATAAATGCCCCCAGTGCCAGATAAATGTCCCCACAGTGCCAAGTAAATGCCCCCACAGTGCCAGATAAATACCCCCACAGTGCCAGATAAATGCCCCCAGTGCCAGATAAATGTCCCCACAGTGCCAGGTAAATGCCCCCACAGTGCCAGATAAATGTCCCCCACAGTGCCAGATAAACGCCCCCAGTGCCATATAAATGTCCCCACAGTGCCAGGTAAATGCCCCCACAGTGCCAGATAAATGTCCCCACAGTGCCAGATAAACGCCCCCACAGTGCCAGATAAATGCCCCCACAGTGCCATCCATAAATGATTCACTCAGCCGCCCCCCCCCAAATACCTGCGGCGTTGGAGGGGGAGGAGTACTGCTGTCCGGGTGCGGCAGTGCAGGTCCGGGTCCGGGTGCGGGGGTGCTGGCGGGCGGGCGGCCAGGAAGCCTCCAAGTCCAAGGCGCTTGAGTGCGCTGTGCGCGCTGCGTGGCGCCGGCGTCTGACGTTAGACACCGGCGCCGCTCAGCGCGTATAGCGCACTCAAGTCACACGATGCTGCAGAGCAGGGCCGGCTCCATGTTCGAATATGGCGGCGCCAGCGCGCGGCGCCCATTAAGGGTGGCGCCCTGCGCGGCCGCTCTATTCGAACATGCCTAGAGCCGGCCCTGGATGCTACTACTACTAGGGGGAATTACGTATAAGGACGCTTCTACTACTGGGGGTGCACTACGTATAAGGACGCTACTACTACTGGGGGGGCATTATGTATAAGAATGCTACTACTACTGGGGGGGAATTATGTATAAGGATGCTACTACTACTGGGGGGGCATTATGTATAAGGATGCAACTACTACTGGGGGGCATTATGCATAAGGATGCTACTACTATTGGGGGGGCATTACATATAAGGACGCTACTACTACGGGTGGGGCATTACGTATAAGATTAATAAGATTGTGCTACATTGTGGCGTAATTTTGAATGGGGGTACTATTGTGTGGCTATGCCCCTTACTTGTGAGACCACACCCCTTTTCCCGGCGCACGCCAAAGGAATATGGGAGGGCGCAAATTTATAGTTTGCAGGTGGGCGCCGAACACCCTAGCACCGGCCCTGCTTATGACCACTCCATGGTCCCACCAATACAGATATTCTGTACTGGTCAGGGGAAATGGGGGTAAGACGATCAAATGTCTACAACCATTCCAATCACACATTATGATTAAACAGACCAGAACATTTTAAAATCTTTATTATTATACCTTTCTTCTATATGGATCAGCTATATGGGTAATTTTGTTATAAATGTCAACATTAAAAGTTATGTTTTAAGTATTTCTTCTCATATGTCATAGGAATTTACCTTCTTTTCTAAAGAGTGCGCCCACACAAGAGCCTTCTTTCTCTCCCTTTTTCCAGTACATGTACTCTCTGGCTCTGGGCGCACCACCAACTAGGACAACGCCATCTATTTAAGTTAAAAACAGGTGTTTTTTTCTTCTTTTTCCTATTTTGGAGTGTCTAATTGTCCAACCCTTGGTTCTCTCGTATCAATACTGTATTAATCTGACTGGTGCCCGATCGCCCCCTGTCTAGTCATACCCACAGATTGCAACCAGGAGACTGGGTGGTCGTAAAGAAACACGTCAGGAGATCTTTAGACCCACGCTTTGAGGGTCCATATCAAGTCCTGCTGACCACATCCACCTCTGTGAAACTCATGATATTCACACAAGGGGAGTTAGTTTCTGAAATCTAACTATGTATAATCTCATGGGTCCTAGACCTGATAAACTACTATGGGGAGTCATACTGGGGTCTTCACTTGTGACTGTGGCAATCATATTTACAATCTATACATCTGTTAATTGGGAAGGAAATACAAAATTTCCCTGTCATAATCTAACTGCTTAGAACGTGCACAAATACACAAAGGGAGCGTGAATGCCAGTAAAGTAGAAATAAGGATGACAAGGGAACTGCATGAAATACTGACAGATAAATGGGAAAACAAGTTGGTAAAAATGCCTCAACTCGTGGCCCAAATTGGAAATCACACAGATTGCTGGATTTGTACACACTCCCCCATTTCCTCCCAAACTATGCCCTATGTAGCCTATCCGGTTACCTGGAAGGAAACGAAACAATTTACTAAGCAATATTTTAGAACCAGAACCAGTAAGGAAGTCACCCTTAACATGACAAGTGATTGTCTAGATCAAAACAACTTACACCTGACTATAGTTGGGTGGGTTAAACCACCATGATGGAAAGCCATCAGAGCTCCACCTGCAGGAATCTGGACAAAGGTCCCCACTATAGTCTCAGTTTTTAGAAATGGGACTAAACAAAATGTCAGTATATGTAAAGGCCCCCTAGGGTACATAAATGTTCCAACAAATATCACCTTTTATGAGACTAACGGTCCTAGAATAAACACCACCTTAAACTACACTGGAATGGGATGGAATACTGATAAACACTGGAAGTTATTTGAGTGGCTCAGATAACATAACTGTAATTGTATTAACAACATTCTCATTTATTACCATCCCTTTAACACATATATACCTAAGGACTCATAATTTCTTATGTACATTGCTACACAGGTGGTGACCCTAGGCCAGCTGTTATTGCCTCCAAATGTATATTGTGTCTGTGGACATAATGTATATGTTTCTACCCTTTGGAGGACACGGTTCTTGTTCCCTAGCCAGGATCACACCAGCTACCTGGGTGACCAATGACATCCCACATAAGGCTATTCCTCAGCACACTATGAGTAGTCCCTGGGAAAGAAAAAAAAGGGAATCAAAGGACAGATCAGTGACAAATCTTATACAGTTTGGTGGATGGTTTTATAAACTCACCATAGGTGCCACTGAATTGTCATATGTAATAGAAGATTTAGCAAAACTTTTTGATAATGTCACTGATGAGCTATACCAGGTGATAGATATCGTCTCAAGAGAGATGAAATTTAAGAAAAAAAGGTTTTACAACAGTTCCAAATGGTGACAGACTGCTTAACAGCCTAACAAGGGGGTATGTGTCAAATTGTGGGGCCAGCAAGTTGTAATTTTTTACCAGACAATTTCACTGACCCTATACATGGTCATATGAAAAATATTGAAGACTTTAAGGAAGAATTCAGAAAGGAGCATAATATTGATCCCTGGGATGGGTCAAATGAGGGATGGTTTTCCTGGTTGAATCCGGCCAACTGGTTTCAAGGTTTTGGTGGATGGATGCAGAGCCGGCCTTAGGCATAGGCAAACTAGGCAATTGCCTAGGGCATTTGGCGTGCTTAGGGGCACCAGCAACTTCTGCTGATTAAAATGATATGCGGCATGCCTATATTCTGTGTGTAACTGAGGCTGTATCTGCATACGAAATGCTGTGTTGCAGTATATTCCTGGAAATCACTGTAATATAGCATTTCGTATGCAGATACAGCCACAATTGCACACAGAACATAGACATGCTGCATATCATTTTAATCAGCAAAAGCTGCTTGTGCATCCAAGCCACATTTAAATGCAAATAGGACGCATTTTCATAAACAAAAGGTGCACCAATGTTAGCAGAGCTGCCAGCTGACTCATGCCAGGCATCTCCTGCAGAACTAGCGGCGGTACTAGGGGGCACCAGCCAAAATCTTGCCTAGGGCATCATATTGGTTAGGGCCGGCTCTGGATGGATGTCCGGTATATTGTCAATGATTGCCAAAGGCTTAGCATTGCTTGTAATCATTTTTATTGTTGTCAAAATTGCCATTTTGCTGATTAAGACATTACTTACACTTGATTGTTGTTCTCCTAGGGAAACTGAACCTAAGAAGCTTATGTTTGCTGGCACATGCAATGATATTGGAGAACAGCTCACCTACTACCAACCAGTGGATGATTTCAATGAGACAGGCAGTATTTGTGGAAGAAAATTTTGCACAAGGAGATGAAAGAACATGTGGACAATACAGAACAATTGTTGACTCCCTTTGTTATGAAAATATATTTTCACAGGCAGACTAGATGAGTGGAGAGTTGGGCCCTTACAGGTACGATGGATAGGTCACGCCTCCACAGGGGGGATCTTATGTGTGATTTCTGCAGCAGGAGTCATACTGTACGTATATGCAGCTGTACAATGGACAATATGAGGACCCGTCTCCTAGATAGGCAGTAGAGGGAAAGGATTGGTTAATTAATAAAAAAAAAAAGGGAGTTGAGAAAGTCAACTTTATGTTCATCATTTATAGTCGCCATTCTGTAACACTAGCAGCCATTTTATTATACTTACACTGTATGTTATTAATGAACCCATCTGCTTAACTACATGACGGCGAAGGACAAGAAAGCTATGTGCAATTCAGAGAAAATAAACTACTGTCCCCTTTCCCTTGAAACAGTTTCAAGGATGATATGTTGACATTCCTGTACCAATATGTACCAAAACAAGGAACAGCTAGTAGATGCAGTTTCTTATCTTAGAGCCAGGCAGAATATCCAATGGGAGGGCTTGTTGGGGGATGTTATGGAACCAATGTAATTCAATGTAACTCAAAGCCTATGTAACTGTATCTGATGCACTAAAGAGAATCATCTGAAACCAATCCATTGCATGTGTGATTATACTCCCACGATCGATCGATGACTTCTGATTCCTGACACATAGGGGGAAATTTACTAAGCTCCCGATTTTGACCGAGATGCCGTTTTTTCATCAAAGTGTCATCTCGGTAATTTACTAAACACTAATCACGGCAGAGATGAGGGCATTCGTAATTTTTTGCAAGTCCAAGTAAAAAATTACGAATGAATACACCATCGGTCAAAACGCGGCTGTTTAAGTATGAATCTCGGTCATTTACTAAGAAGTGCAAAGCAAAAAACAAACAAACACTGCCGTGAAAAATTACAACTCGTAAAAAAGTGCTAAAAAAAACCAGACCTTTTTTTTTTATTCGTGATTGGATAGGCATGCAGGGATCCATGAGATCCGTGCATGTATATCAGTGGGAAGGGGTGGGAAAGTGCTTATTTTTTCAAAAAAAATTGCGTGGGGTCCCCCCTCCTAAGCATAACCAGCCTCGGGCTCTTTGAGCCGATCCTGGTTGCAGAAATATGGGGAAAAAAATGACAGGGATTCCCCCATATTTAAGCAACTAGCATCGGGCTCTGCGCCTGGTCCTGGTCCCAAAAATACGGGGGACAAAAAGAGTAGGGGTCCCCCGTATTTTTAAAACCAGCACCGGGCTCCACTAGCTGGACAGATAATGCCACAGCCGGGGGTCACTTTTATATAGTGCCCTGCGGCCGTGGCATCAAAAATCCAACTAGTCACTCCTGGCCGGGGTACCCTGGGGGAGTGGGGACCCCTTCAATCAAGGGGTCCCCCCCCCAGCCACCCAAGGGCCAGGGGTGAAGCCCGAGGCTGTCCCCCCCCCCATCCAATGGGCTGCGGATGGGGAGGCTGATAGCCTTTGTTGTAAAAGAAAAGATATTGTTTTTAGTAGCAGTACTACAAGGCCCAGCAAGCCTCCCCCGCATGCTGGTACTTGGAGAACCACAAGTACCAGCATGCGGCGGAAAAACGGGCCCGCTGGTACCTGTAGTACTACTACTAAAAAAATACCCAAAAAAAGACAAGACACACACACCGTGAAAGTATAATTTTATTACATACATACACACATACATACATACTTACCTTAAGTTCCCACGCAGGTCGGTCCTCTTCTCCAGTAGAATCCAAGGGGTACCTGTTGAAGAAATTATACTCACGAGATCCAGGGGTCCAGGCTCCTCGGGAAATCCAGGGGTAATCCACGTACTTGAAGAAAAAAAAAAAAAACGGTGTCCCGACCACGAACTGAAAGGGGACCCATGTTTGCACATGGGTCACCTTTCCACGAATGCCAGAAACCCACTTTGACTTCTGTCTAAGTGGGTTTCTTCAGCCAATCAGGGAGCGCCACGTTGTAGCACTCTCCTGATCAGCTGTGTGCTCCTGTCCTCACTGACAGGCAGCACACGGCAGTGTTACAATGTAGCGCCTATGCGCTACATTGTAACCAATGATGGGAACTTTCTGCCCTGCGGTTGACCTAAAGTGACGTCACCGCTGAGCAGAAAGTTCCCATCATTGGTTACAATGTAGCGCCTATGTTACAATGTAGCGCATAGGCGCTACATTGTAACACTGCCGTGTGCTGCCTGTCAGTGAGGACAGGACCACACAGCTGATCAGGAGAGTGCTACAACGTGGTGCTCCCTGATTGGCTGAAGAAACCCACTTAGACAGAAGTCAAAGTGGGTTTCTGGCATTCGTGGAAAGGTGACCCATGTGCAAACATGGGTCCCCTTTCAGTTCGTGGTCGGGACACCGTTTTTTTTTTTTTTTTTCAAGTACGTGGATTACCCCTGGATTTCCCGGGGAGCCTGGACCCCTGGATCTCGTGAGTATAATTTCTTCAACAGGTACCCCTTGGATTCTACTGGAGAAGAGGACCGACCTGCGTGGGAACTTAAGGTAAGTATGTATGTATGTGTGTATGTATGTAATAAAATTATACTTTCACGGTGTGTGTGTCTTGTCTTTTTTTGGGTATTTTTTTAGTAGTAGTACTACAGGTACCAGCGGGCCCGTTTTTCCGCCGCATGCTGGTACTTGTGGTTCTCCAAGTACCAGCATGCGGGGGAGGCTTGCTGGGACTTGTAGTACTGCTACTAAAAACAATATCTTTTCTTTTACAACAAAGGCTATCAGCCCCCCCATCCGCAGCCCATTGGATGGGGGGGGACAGCCTCGGGCTTCACCCCTGGCCCTTGGGTGGCTGGGGGGGGGGACCCCTTGATTGAAGGGGTCCCCACTCCCCCAGGGTACCCCGGCCAGGGGTGACTAGTTGGATTTTTGATGCCACGGCCGCAGGGCACTATATAAAAGTGACCCCCGGCTGTGGCATTATCTGTCCAGCTAGTGGAGCCCGGTGCTGGTTTTAAAAATACGGGGGACCCCTACTCTTTTTGTCCCCCATATTTTTGGGACCAGGACCAGGCGCAGAGCCCGATGCTGGTTGCTTAAATATGGGGGAACCCCTGTCATTTTTTTCCCCATATTTTTGCAACCAGGATCGGCTCAAAGAGCCCGAGGCTGGTTATGCTTAGGAGGGGGGACCCCACGCATTTTTTTTTATTATTTTACAGTGTTTAATTAAAAAAATAAAAAAAATAAACCCCAGCACGGATCACACAGATCCGGCCGAGATTGATTGTAAAAAAAGTCGGCAGTGTTTTGCTAATCACTGCCGTAAAAATAGAAAAAAAACCACGAATGACATCGACATCGGAACAAAAGAAAAACCCGAATACGACAGCTTAGTAAATTAGTCGTAATCAATTCAAAAAGTTGCAGTTTTACACTTTCGATGTCATTCGTGATTGAACTTTGACCTGAAACGGGAAAATACGAATCTTAGTAAATTTACCCCATATAGTTGAGCTCGGGCTGGGCCAGTCCAGGTCCAGCAAGAACCAGATACGACATCAGTGCTAACCAATATGACTGATAATGATAAAGTTCATTTAGTAGATAATAGAGATTAAATAATAACAGACAGTGTTTCTAAGAATTATTTATTGCCCTTTATTTGTTACATGGGCAATCCTTTTGAAGCACACAAGTGTTATTCACATACCAATACTTCTGCTTACAGATACAGCCTCCCCTGCACCTTTGTATGAAGCACCTTCTCTTTGGTTTACCAATGTCCTCGCAAAGTCGGCGACAAGTGTGGGCACAGCTGCTATATGTTGTGTTCCCTGTACAGGACACACACATAGCAATTTCCACACAGTTTCCAACGGCATCGAGCAGGAAGCCTTCCTTGCAGACACAGTCTCCCTTGCATCTTGGTCTGTGGCAGACTGGTTGCGGTTGACCAATATCTGTGCAACGTCCACCACAAGTGAAGGCGCAGCTGCTGTACACTGTGTTCCCTTTACAGGACTCACACATAGCCTTTGACACACATATTCCAATGGCATCGAGCAGGAAGCCTTTCTTGCAGACACAGCCTCCTTTGCATCTTGGTAGGTGGCAGACTGGTTGCGGTTGACCAATATCTGCACAATGTCCACCACAAGTGAAGGCGCAGCTGCTGTACATTGTGTTTCCTTTACACGACTCACACGTAGCCTTTTCCACACAGTTTCCATTATCATCGGGTAGGAAACCCTCCTTGCAGGCACAGCCTGGAGGACATGTACGAGGTGTTCTGTAATTGCTGCAGGTTGTACAGTCACTTTCAGATGCCTTGTATTCTTGGTTCTCTCCACATTGCATAGTGGTGGCTGTAAGATAGCACAGACACAGATGTAATAAGGCTCTGCAGACCAAAAGATTCATCTTATCTGTAATGAGAAGAACCCAGCAGATGTTGCACCTTACACTAAAAGGGACTGTAGGTTACTTTGGGTAACTAGGTCTCACATGGAGGAATGAATGTGGCTGCTACAGATTTGCTTTGTGCAGGCTGCGGGCAAGCTCAGGGGTGGCACCCCACTGAGGACCCTCATTTATTTATTAAATTATGAGCTTCCACAACCCCTTATTGACAGCTGCTGGTAGAGTAGGAGCCAGGCTGCGGTGGTTAACAGTCCCCTCGCAAAAGTGATGTCAGTAAACCAGGGAAATATAGTAGGCACTAGGACCTAGGAGTCAAGTGAGCGCAGCTAGGCAGAGTGCAAAGCCTAGGATGCAATTGATTGGCTGCCGCTGACAGGAGATGCGGTTTACTTAGAGAAAAGCCGGGACGCTCCGCAAGGGAGTCCTGAGGTGACGCAGTGGGAGAGTGATGGAGACTGCAGTCCCTACCCGGTTACCGCCAGCGAGAGGGGAGAAGGAGAGTGAACAGTGCTGTGTAACTGCATGCTACTCTCTGCTATAGAACTGACTGTGTCACTGCATGCTATTCTCTGCTATAGAGCTGACTGTGTCACTGCATGCTATTCTCTGCTATAGAGCTGACTGTGTCACTGCATGCTATTCTTTGCTATAGAACTGCATGCTATTCTCTGCTATAGAAATGACTCTGTAACTGCATGCTATTCTCTGCTATAGAGCTGACTGTGTCACTGCATGCTATTCTCTGCTATAGAACTGACTGTGTCACTGCATGCTATTCTCTGCTATAGAACTGACTGTGTCACTGCATGCTATTCTCCACTACTATAGAACTGAATGTGTAGCTGCATGCTATTCTCTGCAATAGGACTGACTCTGTAACTGCATACTATTCTCTGCTATAGAACTGACAGGGTAACAGCACACTATTCTCTGCTATAGAACTGACTGTCACTGCATGCTATTCTCTGCTATAGAACTGAATGTGTAGCTGCATGCTATTCTCTGCAATAGAACTGACTCTGTAACTGCATACTATTCTCTGCTATAGAGCTGACTGTGTCACTGCATGCTATTCTCCACTATAGAACTGAATGTGTAGCTGCATGCTATTCTCTGCAATAGAACTGACTCTGTAACTGCATACTATTCTCTGCTATAGAACTGACAGGGTAACAGCACACTATTCTCTGCTATAGAACTGACTGTCACTGCATGCTATTCTCTGCTATAGAACTGACTGTGTCACTGCATGTTATTCTCTGCTATAGAGCTGACTGTGTCACTGCACGCTATTCTCCACTATAGACCTGACTGTCACTGCATGCTATTCTCTGCTATAGAACTGACTGTGTCACTGCATGTTATTCTCTGCTATAGAGCTGACTGTGTCACTGCACGCTATTCTCCACTATAGACCTGACTGTAACTGCATGCTATTCTCTGCTATAGAAATGACTGTGTCACTGCATGCTATTCTCCACTATAAACCTGACTGTAACTGCATGCTATTCTCTGCTATAGAAATGACTGTGTCACTGCATGCTATTCTCTGCTATAGAACTGACAGGGTAACTGCACACTATTCTCTGCTATAGAACTGACTGTGTCACTGCATGCTATTCTCTGCTATAGAAATGACTGTGTCACTGCATGCTATTCTCTGCTATAGAACTGACAGGGTAACTGCACACTATTCTCTGCTATAGAACTGACTGTGTCACTGCATGCTATTCTCTGCTATAGAACTGACTGTCATGGCATGCTATTCTCTGCTATAGAACTGACTGTGTAACTGCATGCTATTCTCTGCAATAGAACTGACTCTGTAACTGCATACTATTCTCTGCTATAGAACTGACAGGGTAACAGCACACTATTCTCTGCTATAGAACTGATTTTGTAACTGCATGCTATTCTCTGCTATAGAACTGACGGTCTCTGCATGCTATTCTCTGCTATAGAACTGACTGTGTAACTGCATGCTATTCTCTGCAATAGAACTGACTCTGTAACTGCATACTATTCTCTGCTATAGAACTGACAGGGTAACAGCACACTATTCTCTGCTATAGAACTGATTTTGTAACTGCATGCTATTCTCTGCTATAGAACTGACTGTCACTGTATGCTATTCTCTGCTATAGAACTGACTGTGTCACTGCATGTTATTCTCTGCTATAGAGCTGACTGTGTCACTGCACGCTATTCTCTGCTATAGAACTGACTGTAACTGCATGCTATTATCTGCTATAGAACTGACTGTCACTGCATGCTATTCTCTGCTATAGAACTGACTGTATCACTGCATGCTATTCTCTGCTATAGAACTGACTTTGTCACTGCACGATATTCTCTGCTATAGAACTGACTGTGTCACTGCATGCTATTCTCTGCTATGGAACTGACTGTATCACTGCATGCTATTCTCTGCTATAGAACTGACTTTGTCACTGCACGATATTCTCTGCTATAGAACTGACTGTGTCACTGCACGCTATTCTCTGCTATAGAACTGACTGTAACTGCATGCTATTATCTGCTATAGAACTGACTGTCACTGCATGCTATTATCTGCTATAGAACTGACTGTGTCACTGCATGCTATTCTCTGCTATAGAACTGACTTTGTCACTGCATGCTATTCTCTGCTATAGAGCTGACTGTGTCACTGCATGCTATTCTCTGCTATAGAACTGACTGTGTCACTGCATGCTATTCTCTGCTATGGAACTGACTGTATCACTGCATGCTATTCTCTGCTATAGAACTGACTATGTCTCTGCATGCTATTCTCTGCTATAGAACTGACTGTGTCACTACATGCTATTCTCTGCTATAGAACTGACTGCGTCACTACATGCTATTCTCTGCTAAAGAACTGACTGTGTCACTGCATGCTATTCTCTGCTGTAGAACTGACTGTCACTGCATGCTATTCTCTGCTATAGAACTGACTGTCACTGCATGCTATTCTTTTCTATAGAACTGACTGTGTCACTGCATGCTATTCTCTGCTGTAGAACTGACTGTCACTGCATGCTATTCTCTGCTATAGAACTGACTGTCACTGCATGCTATTCTTTTCTATAGAACTGACTGTGTCACTGCATGCTATGCTCTGCTATAGAACTGACTGTGCAACTGCATTCTATTCTCTGCTATAGAGCTGACTGTCACTGCATGCTATTTACTGCTATGGAAACTGAGCTGTGCCACTCTAATAATCTTCTGGTTTCACTGCATGACTGACTTAGCTTACTGTTTGTACTGCTTTAACCTGTTGCTGTCACGCTGAGGGAACATACTGTACTAAACTGTTTTAAAGCTCTGCTTGCTTAATGAACTAAGGAACTGCTTTATCCAACTCAGTGCCATCATCTCTGTACAGAATTTTTTCCAAAGGAACTTTTTCCCCTAGGTCGAAGACTAAAAAGGAGTATTTCCACATACATGGCGATTTTGGGGGGTGGGTTTCTTGGGGTTCTTTGTCCTTCTCCCTGAAGCTGATAGGTGAGTCCGGAGGAAGCCACCATCGACAGGGAAACAGGAACGACCAACACCGACATCTTCACCTTGACCACACCCATACCGATTTATTACACATAGGTTATCTCCTCTTCCTCTGTCTCACCTGCATCACCTGCCCCACTGTTACTGCCTATGGCCCCTCACACACAATAAGCAGCATTATTATACACATCACTTACTCTGTGAATTAGTTGTCGTCGGTGCATATATCAGCAGGGCGGCCACACCTGCAATACAGAAGTTTTATCCACTTATTATTTGCAGAATGATGATTAAATACTATCCCAGCAGAAGTGTCTACAAGACTACGATCTCCTTCTGGCACTGATATAAACTTCCAGCAGCAAATTTCATTTACTCTCAGGGTGATACTAATGAATGTGTCGCCAGGATTTTTCATAGCTTACCTGCCGGAATACGTGCAGCGGTATCTCCCTCCACCGTGGCGTCATCTGATAAACTGCAAATATTAGTACTGATAGCAGTGGGCTACTGACTAGTGGCCTAATTCAGATCTGATCGCTGGGCTGCAATCAGACCGTCGCCACCTACAGGGGAAGTGTAAAATCACCATGCAAGTGTGCAATCGCATGTGTAGCTGAGCTGCAAAAATTCACTGTGTGCAGTCTGTGTGCAGGACTTCTTCAGTGCGATGAGAACAGGCCGATCAGGGCTGGAGCTGACGTCAGACACCCTCCCTGAAAGCACTTGGGCGCACCTGCGTTTTCCCGAACACGCCCAGTAAACATTCAGTTGCCACCCACAGACGGCCTCTTGCTGTCAATCACCTTGCGTACGCCCGTGCGATTGGATTTTTCTCACCATCCCGTCTCTGACCTGTGATTCCTGTTGTTGCTGTCCAACACGCGTGCACATTGTGGTGCCAAAATGCACAGCAGCGATCAGATCTGAATTTACCCCCTAAAGTACAGGGTTAGTCCGCCCCGCATGTCAGTGCCGCCCCTCCCCACCCCACCCCCACAGAAGAGCAAAGGTATCGCACAGCGGCGATGCCTTTGCACTTCAAGAGTAGCTCCCGGCCAGTGCAGCTTTAGCGTGCTGGCCAGGAGCTACTCTTCGCTCCCCGGCCCGCAGTAGCTGCGTGTGACGTCACGCAGCCGCTGCGGGCCACTCCCACCAAATGGCGGCCAAACGCCGCCGTTTCGCCCCCTCCCACCCATCGACCGCCTCTGCCTGTCAATCAGGCAGAGGCGATCGTAGCGCAGCGACGGGCGGCCATGTGCCGGTGCACTGCAGTGCCGGCGCATGCGCACTTCTGACCCGATCGCTACTCTGCAAAAAACTGCAGCAAACCAAAAAAGTAAGCAATCGGGCAAAACCATGTGCACTGCAGGTGGGGCAGATGTAACATGTGCAGAGAGATTTAGATTCAGGTTGGCTATATTGTTTCTGTGCAGGGTAAATACTGGTTGTTTTAAGTTCACAATGCAATTTAGATTTCAGTTTGAACACACCCCACCCAAATTGAAATTGGCACTAGGAGACCACTGATATGCACCTTCTGTGCATGCACTCCACCCCATCATATGTCCATGAGTATCCCATATAATGGGAGGCCCCACAGAGAGCATATTACAGACCCCTCTGCTGCCACCATTGAGCATAATACACTAAATGCATGTGCCCAATGCACCACAATGCCAATGATAAACCTAAAGCTCCTGGCTGCAACAGGGGAAATCCTTGCAACCTGTACCTGCTTCTAACCCTGTTTGATCCTGTTCCTTCCTGGTTAATAAACCACCTTCTGGGGGGGGGCGTGGCCTAGGCGGCAAGCTGAGAGGACGCTTTCTCTGGCAGCTCCTACCAGCAATATAATATATGCCCATTAAGTGTATATTTGGGGACTCCTACCACCCTCCATTGTCCTCAGCTGTCGCCATTGTTTGTTCCTGAATGCGGGGCCAGGGCAACGGAGCCGGGGGACTCTCTTGAGGGTCCCTGCGGGTTGTGGCCCTCCCTGCACAGTGAGACCGGGGACTGTAGTGAACCTCCCCCCCTGAAACGCCGACAAATCCCTTCCGACGGCTGCTGGATCGCATCCCCCCGCATCGGGAGCAACAGCAGTGCCCGGGGCTGTCCAGGTGAGCCGGCGGTGCCAACGTGCGGAGACCGGGCCCGGCGGAGTCCCCGAGCGGCTGACAAACCTCCCTCCCGCAGGCTCCCCTTGAGCGCCAGGAGGCTCGGAGCTGAGGCGCCCCGTCCCGGCGGGTACCAATCTGCGGCTCAAGAAACAGCTGAGCGGTCCGCGGCCCCATCCGTCGCCGGGCTGCTGCGGCTCCGTCCGCTCTGCTTGGGATCCTAAGGCCAAAGCTGGGAGGTGATTTCCCGCCCGAAGCCTACATCCAGCACGGACGCCGGGACCTCGGATCTGGCGCCTTCCCGCAAACGGGCTCCGGAGTTAAGCCGGGACCGCAGTGGGTCTGGAGGAGGTCTCCCCTGCCACCTGATCTCCCTCTGACCGGCTCCTACCTGTCTGTGGCCCTCGAACATCAACAGGAGAGGGGGGGGGGCTTCTTCTCCGCCTCCCTCCACAGCATCTGCACTCTGTGGAATCCCCCTGCATTTGCTACAGATGGCAGCTATCTTGGGACACCTGAACTGTAAGTAGCAGGGCCTGCCCTGCAACAGACCTTTGCTCTGTGGCCCTTGCTCCCCAATATTCCCCACCAGACTACCTCTCACCTCCTTAGTGTGCTGATGCCCTCACCCTTCTGTGGCCCTACATAACTGGATCCCAGCTTTGGGCCCCTGTGCCCCGACTGTCTGCCCAGCCTTGCATTACACTAAAGCAGCGAGGAGGATCACTGTACTGCCACTGGGGGATCGCACTTCCCCGCACGTGCTCTCTCCCCCTTGAAACACCCTTTTGCGGTCTGCCTGAGCCCCCACGGGTCTGTGCTGCTCCTTCCGGGTGCACCTCGATAGGGCTGCTGTGGGGGGGAAAATCTGATTGTGCAGTGACCACCTCACCCTGCGATTGCCCTCTCTCCTTTTAATATACCTAATTACGGCCAAATTGAGCTTCCACGGGCTGGAGCCGCTACGCCCAAACACACCTCGGAGGGGCTATAATACTCTACAAGACGTGCTGCATTCCTCAATTTTTAGCGCCCCTGACCTGGACCCCGGGGCTCACACTCTGTGCACAGTCCTGCACTACGGCAGAGTGTATCAGGGCTCATGTTCCCGTGGCTGGAGGGCCGCCTATCCCCTTGCTCATTAGCTCCCGGTTCATTATATTACTGAGCAGAACTCCTGCAATCCCAGGCCGCCCGGCCCACACACACCTCGTCAGCATCGCACCCCCGACCAGCAGCATAGCCCTACGCAGCAAAAAAAGCGGGGTGACTCAACGTGTAACGGTGCACCTACTGAAGAAAGCTGTACCCCCCCCCCCCCTTGATCACGTCCTACTACGGGTCTTGTTGCCCCCTCCAGGGACACCTAGGATTTGTAAAGCAATCGTGTGCCTATAAACTCCGAGACCACTCGAGACATCCTCCAGGCGCCATCCCCCCTACACACATACGCTGCAGCCGCTGCACTCTGGGTGACCTGGGAGGAGACCTCATACATCAGAGGTTCCCTAATCTGCTGGGACCTAGGAGAGTACCTGCACGCTACAGCGCACCCGGCCGGGCCGCCTGGACCAGCCCCTGTGAACCGCCTGCCATGTGACCGCGCTATGTATCGCACCTGATCCCGTATGTGCTTTCTAATGCTATAGGAGCTCCCCCATACCTACCCAGGTGTTGACTACCAATCTACCTCACCTCTCTCCACCACAATGCCCAAAGGGGGGAAGAAGTCGAACGCCCATAATTTAGTAGGCTATTTCAAGAATGCTGCTCCGGCCTCCGCCCGGAGAGCTCCCTCGCCTCTACCCACCTCTGACCGGGACTCAGACGACGACTCTTCCTCTACCCCCGCCACAAAAGCGGACGTCGCCCTTCTCCTGTCCGAAATGCGCAATATTAAAAAATCAATCCGTGCGGAGGTAAAGGAGGCTATCTCTGGCCTGAAAACAGATGTGGACAGCCTGGGCTCCAGAGTTGATGCTATTGAGAGAAAACAAGAGGAGCTCATCGCCTTCCAGCAAGAATCGGAACAGGAGATGACCCAAATGCGCACAGATGTTATATTGCTAGCGGATAAACAAGAAGATCTGGACAACAGAGGCCGCCGGAACAATCTTCGAATATGTAATATCCCCGAGACAGTGGAACAGACCCACCTCGTGGCCTACCTGCTCCGCCTCTTCCGCTCCCTTGCCCCTTCCATCCCGGATGACATGCTACTCCTAGATAGGGCGCACAGAGCTCTGCGTCCTAGATCACAAGACGCCAAAACACCAAGAGATGTGATTCTACGTTTTCACTATTTTGCCGTTAAGGACCAAGTCTACGCCAAAGCCCGGAGGTCTCCGATCATCCCTTTCGAAGGCTCCGATCTCTTGATCTTCCAGGACCTGTCACCGGTTACGCTGAATAGAAGAAGGGAGCTAAAGGACATAACCAAAACCCTGAGAGACAACAACATCAGATATCGGTGGGGCTTTCCCTTTGCCCTCCAAGTCAGGGCAGATGGCAAATTCCTCTCAGCCAGGTCCCCTGACGAGGCCCTTCAGCTACTCCGTCAATTGAACATCTCCGGCCCCCCAGACGCATCCCAACGAACTCTCCCAGTCAACACCTCCCCTCCCCCCGCAGCCCCTTCCTCAGACTGGAACACTGTTGGTCCGGCCTCCCGGACCTCACCAGAGACATGATGCAGCATATGTTGATGTCCTTGCGGGGTCATGTTTCCCACGCGAGGTCTTAATGGTCCTCGGGGGGGCTCACTGCACTCCACCGGGACCCATATGTGGCGCGGAGCCCTCTGGATAACTGCTGTTGGCCGATTGTTGCCTTGGTGAATGTGTATTGGGTGGGCCTTCCCGGGCCCCTGGGGCAGGGACCTACGCGCCTGGCCGCGTGGGCTCCTGCCCCGGGTGGCCCGACTGGGCCGAACCTTCTTTTCTTAATCTAAACTGATCCCAATGTTACTACTGTTGCTTCGTAATAGTCATACCATGTTTACCTTCAGTTCCCTCGAATTTGCTCTTCTCCCCCCCCCCCGTTGGATCCTTCTGCCTACTAACCGCAATATGCGGCTCACCCCCTTCCACTCCCCCCCTCTCCTCCCTTCCCCGTTAGCTCCTTTGGCCTATAAGCCGCAATATATACATTTAAATTGATTTTGTCCACGTACGGGACCCGGTCTCCTCTCCGATCGGCCGGGTTCATCCACCCCCCACTCGACCTCCGAGGTCGACGTCGGACGAACTGGACCTGCAGGTCTCCTTCTTCCTTGGGTCCGACTAGTGAGAATGGATTTTCTCTGTTATCTAGTTACTGGTACTAATCTTTGCCTATGCTTCCTCTGTTCTCTTACTCTTTCTCCCCCTCTTTCTCTGATTTCCTCCCCTTTCCTTTCCCCTCTCTCCCCAGGGGTCCCGCTGATGCGCTTCCACAGGAATTGTGCTCCACCTCAATATCATGGTTCTTAGAATAATCACCCTGAACACGAAGGGATTGAACAGCCCACGTAAACGCTCTTTTTTATTCCAGTCCCTTAAACAACTTAGGGGTGACATCGTATTTCTACAGGAGACCCACTTCTCGGGTAAGTCGCATCCCGAACTTAGATCAAAATCTTTCCCACAATCTTTCCATGCTTGCGACTCCATGCGCAAGAAGAAGGGGGTCTCTATACTCTTTGCTAGCCACCTAGATTTTACCCCCTCTGAAATACTGAGGGACCCTGAAGGCAGATACCTGCTGTTAGTAGGGTTGTTAAACGGATCCCCCTATACGTTCTTGAACGTATATGCTCCAAACCAGCTTCAGGCCCCTTTCTTCCGCTCCCTAAATAGCCTCTTAGCCTTGCACAGAAACGGCAACGTGGTGTTGGGGGGGGACTTTAATATGACTCTGGATAACGACCTGGACAGATCAAAACCTTTGCCCAGATCCATGCGCTCCTCTCACTCGCGCAACGCAGCTGCTCTAAACCACCTGCTGTCACAGCACCTCCTGTTCGACACCTGGAGAGTGAAGGAGTCAAATGCTAGGGATTACACATATTATTCCCCCATTTTCGATGTTTACACAAGATTGGACATGATATTCGTAAGTGCGGAGCCAGCCCAATGTATCCTTGACGCCTCCATCCACCCTAGCACATGGTCAGACCACGGCCCGGTTTCTGTGGACGTCCCTGGCCCGCATCCTCCCGTTCGGCACCCTGTTTGGAGGCTGAATGACAGACTCCTTCTGAACCCTCAAACAAAAGCTCACATAGCTGCCGAAATCTTACACTACTTTAAAACAAATACATCCCCATCTATTTCCCCTATGTTATTATGGGACGCCCACAAAGCAGTAATACGCGGATGCCTGATAAGTGCCTCATCTTATAACAAGAGGACCAGATCCAAACGCATCCGGGAGCTCTCGGACTTAGTGGCGTCCCTCTCACAAAAACACAAAAAAACAGGGTCCGAAGCAGATCTCTCGTTCTTGTCCGCGGCCAGGGGGGAACTAAACATGCTCCTGACGGCGAAGGTAGAAACTAGCCTGAAATGGCTTAATCAGTCCTTTTACGAAAAAGGGGATAAAGCTGACCGACTACTAGCTTCTAGACTTCGGGCTAAACTTGCTAGGAACAACGTGTTATCTATCCAGTCCTCCCCTGGCAAGAAAACAGCTGATCCTAAATGTATTACTGAAGCTTTCTCTCGCTTCTACGAAAAGCTGTACAATGCCCATGGGCCCACTCAATCGAACCCGGACTTTCATGAGGCCATTCGTACCTTCCTATCCCACTGCCAACTGCCTTGTCTGAGCCCATTGGACGCTGCAGGATTAAACTCAAAGATCTCCGACGAAGAAATTACCACCGTGGTTAAAGCCCTAAAACTTACCAAGGCGCCGGGCCCAGACGGCTTTACGGCCGCCTATTACAAGACTTTTCTTCCCCAACTTGCACCCCACCTTTCATCCCTCTTCAACGCTGTTTTACAGGGAGCTTCTTTCTCCAAATCGGCTCTGGAGGCTAAAATTATAGTTATCCCCAAGGACGGTAAAGACGCATCTAATTGCGCTAACTATAGACCTATCTCGCTACTTAACTCGGATATTAAGATCTACGCAAAAATTTTAGCCCTCCGATTGAATAGTGTATTACCACACCTTGTCCATAATGATCAGGTGGGATTTATCCCCGGCCGCCAAGCCCGAGACAACACAAGACGTGTTGTTAGTCTTGCTCACTACATCAACCTTACGCACACTCCTGCTCTTTTGCTTTCTCTGGACGCGGAGAAGGCGTTTGACAGGATAGGTTGGCCCTTTCTATTCGAAACTCTTGCCCATTTCGGCTTCCAGGGGGAATTTCTCACAGGAATCCAGGCCTTGTACTCGAGCCCTTCCGCCAGAGTATCTGTGAATGGAGTGCAGTCGGACCCTCTAGTTATCTCCAACGGCACCAGACAGGGCTGCCCACTCTCGCCTCTGATCTTTGCCTTAGTTATAGAGCCATTAGCAGCCCGCATTCGAGCCTCGCCCGACATCGGTGGGCTGAGGGTGGGGGGTTCTACTTACAAAATCTCTCTGTTTGCAGACGATGTCCTCCTATCGCTTTCCTCGCCACACACTTCTTTGCCGAACCTTTTTGACCTCCTCTCTGAATATGGCCAAGTCTCGGGGTACAAAGTTAACTGGTCCAAAACGGAAGCTCTCCCCTTCCACATCCCCCCTCCCCGATTATCCCACATGCAAAGCAACTTTAAATTCACCTGGTGCGCTTCTAAAATTCGTTATCTGGGGATCTTTATTACACGCCGCTACGGAGACTTATATAAGGAAAACTTTTCGCCACTGCTCAGAAACCTTAAAGCCGACCTCCATAAATGGCAATCACTAATTATCTCCTGGCTGGGTCGCATTGTAGCTCTGAAAATGAACATTGTCCCCCGCCTACTTTATTTGTTTCAGACACTACCAGTGAAGGTTCCGGAATCTGTCTTAGCACAAGTCCACTCATGGTTGCTCCGCTTTGTGTGGAGAAACAAGGTGCCTAGAATAGGCTTCTCAACTCTGCGCAAACCAGTGCAGGAAGGAGGTAGAGGTTTCCCAGATATCCGTCTATATTATTTGGCCTCCCATCTCAGCCAGGCGGTGACCTGGTTCGCCCCTACACAGGCTTTACGCTGGCTTCAGCTGGAGACGGCGCTTAGCCACATCCCATCTTTGTCATCCCTACTCCTATCCCCTCTTAGAACTAGATCTCCCCACCTACAATTGCACCCGGTGCTAGATTTCACCTGTCAGATCTGGGACTATTGCACGCGACGCTTTCACTTACTGTCATCTCCCTCGGCGCTTACCCCCTTATGGGACAACCCTTCTTTCGCACCGGGTCAGTCACTGACCCGCTCGGGTCCATGGGTGGAACGGAACATCCGCTTTGCTCTGGACGTGCTCTCCGAGGGAACTTGTGCTCCTCTATCGGATATCATGACGAAATTTGACTTCCCGGAGGCGAACCCTTTCACCTATTTCCAGCTGAGACATTTTGTCACTTTATCAAACTCGTCCCCGTTCCAACCTCTCACCACGCTGGAGTCCTACTGTTATCACAAACCACTCGAACGAGGAATCATCTCTCTGCTGTATTCCCTTCTCCAGACTCGGGACCAGAAGACGACCCCGGCCTTCGTACTCCAGTGGGAACGGGATCTAGGTCCGGTGCCTGATGACTATGATTGGTCGGACATCTTCACTGCGGTCGCGAAGTCCTCTATCTCAACCCTGGTAAAGGAAAACGCATATAAAATCTTATACAGGTGGTATTTTGTCCCCTCAAGACTCCACAAAATGTTTCCCTCCTCATCACCCATGTGCTGGAGAGAATGCGGGGAACATGGCTCTTTCCTCCACATATGGTGGATGTGCCCTAAAATCACAATATTCTGGGATGCAGTCGCACGCCTGTTGAGTGCAGTACTCCAGACTCAAGTACAAAAAGCCCCTTGGTCCTTCCTGCTAGGCCTCCCCATTACTAACGCACCCCCAAACTCCGGTAAACTACTGACACAGATCCTAAACGCGGCTAGATGCTCAATTGCCCTTCAATGGAAACAGAAGGAGCCCCCCCCTATTAAACAGGTCATCAACAAAGTATGGTATCTCGCAAGCATGGAAAAAATCACTGCATACCTTCATAATAGATCTTTCCAGTTTCTCCTGAGTTGGGAACTATGGTTCGACTCACAGGCTCCCGCAAGTGGATTACGATCCCCCGGGAGCTCGATGGCTCTCCTGCTCTGAATTCGGTGATCTCCTATCCTGACGAGTAGTTACAAGCTTGCCCTTAAATGTGACCTCTTCGTGTCCCTCAGGTAGCACTTTCCCTTTTTATACTAACGCCCTATACGAGGTCGGCGGATCGAGGAGGCGCACTGGCGGCGCCCCCAACCCTGGGTCTTCCCCCCCCCCCCCTATTCTATTCCCATCCCGTCTTGTCCCGTTCCCCCTTCTCTCTCTTCATGCTCTCTCTTTCTCTCCTTAGACTTCTTCTTTCTAATGCCATAGTTAAGTGCGTAATCTCCGGTTCCCATCCGACAGTAGGGTCTTTTTTTCACCCAGAGGTATAATCCATAACTGTTTCTCGTTTTAACAAAGGTTTGATTAATGACTCATATGTTATCTTATTCTTCTTATTTACCTCCTCTCTTTCTTGTCGCAAGCTGGGAACCGCATGATCTTTGTTCTAAGGTTATATCTCTGTTTTTGGTTGTATATTGTTACACGACAACAGCTCACCCCACGTGTGGTGGGGAGCTGTGGTGATATTTATAACCTAAAAATTAAAATAAACAATTTAAAAAAAAAAAAACAAAACCACCTTCTGGATAAGTCATCTGTCGGGTGGACTAACCTCCACAGAAAATGCGATCGCCTCTGCCTGTCAATCAGGCAGAGGCAGTTGCAGGGCGGGAGGGGGGCGGCAACGCTCTGTTTTCGGCTGGTACACGCGAACGGAGGCGTGTTGGGGGTGCAGTCGCGACGGCTGCAGTTGCGGGGGTGCATTCGCGGCGGCTGCGCCATTTTTCCTGTTGCAGCCGCTGCAACAGGAAAAATGGTGCCGGGGCTTCTGTGGCCGCAGTTAAGCTGCGCCGGCAGGAGTCATCCTTAATTTCTGCTAACAAGCAGAAATTGCATGCTGTTAGCAATTTCTGCTTGTAGCAGGGGGGGAGGCGCCGGTCAGCATGCTGGGCGGCCCCCAGCATGCGCGCTAAAGGTTAGCAAATTCTGCTGATTAGCAGAATTTGCTAACCTTACTGAATTGGCCCCTTAATTTGCTGGCCGTCAGGATCCCGGCGGTCAGGATACGGTTGCCGGAATCCCAATAGCCGGAATACCGGCGCTACAGGACTATTCCCACCTGTGGGTGTCCACAACACTCATAGAGCAGGAACAGAACTTGTGGCAAGCACAGAAAGCCACCAAGCCCGCAGCGTGGTGAGCTAAGCCAGTGTGCCCGCACTTGCCCCGATGCCAGCATACTGGCAGCCGGGATGATGCTGTCGGTATATTGCTGACCAACATCCCAAAATCATACTGAATCCCTGCAACCTACCACCATAGTGCCTGCCAAGAAAATGCCTAGATGATTAATTACCATCCTGGTAGAGATGCCATATGTTACACACTGTACTATGGCCCTCATTCCGAGTTGTTCGCTCGCTAGCTGCTTTTAGCAGCAGTGCCAACGCTAGGCCGCCGCCCTCTGGGAGTGTATCTTAGTTTAGCAGAATAGCGACCGAAAGATTAGCAGAACTGCTACTAAATAATTCCCTGCAGTTTCTGAGTAGCTCCAGACCTACTAGACTGCGATCAGCTCAGTCCATTTAGTTCCTGGTTTGACGTCACAAACAAGCCCTGCGCTCGGCCAGCCACTCCCCCATTTCTCCAGACACTCCTGCGTTTTTACCTGGCACGCCTGCGTTTTTTAGCACACTTCAGGAAAACGGCAAGTTGCCGCCCAGAAACACCCACTTCCTGTCAATCACGCTACGACCACTCGAGCGTTGAAAAAACGTCGCTCGAGCTTGTGCAATTCTCCAAAGTTTTGTGTTAAATTACTTAGCGCATGCGCTCTGCGTACCATGCGCATGCGCATTTTCCACCTAATTGCTGCGTTGCGAAAAACAGCAACGAGCGAACAACTCGGAATGACCACCTATAGCAGCAGATTATTTATTTATTACCAGTTATTTATATAGCGCACACATATTTTGCAACGCTTTACAGAGAATATTTGGCCATTCACATCAGTCCCTGCCCCAGTGGAGCTTACAATCTATATTTCCTACCACATGTACACGCACACACATTCACACTAGGGTTAATTGTTGTTGGGAGCCAATTAACCTACCAGTATATTTTTGGATTGTGGGAGGAAACCGGAGTACCCAGAGGAAACCCACGCAAGTACGGGGAGAATATACAAACTCCACACAGTTAGGGCCATGGTGGATATCGAGCCAATGACCTCAGTGTTGTGAGGCAGTAATGCATTACACCATGCATACTGCTCCGTACTGCTGCAGATTGCCAACTTGATTAAATATAACCAAACTAGAGGTGCCTACAGGAATACATTGCAGCAGAGGAAAGAGCCCAGTATAACCAGCACACTACCTGCTACATGATTACATACCAGCTTAAAGAGTGTCCAAATGCTTAGACCCTGGCATAGTGAAATGCCTTCACTATAAAACACTAGCCCAGGGGCTGTGGCCATAAAATCAAAAACCTTCTGTGCTGCAGTCACAGTATCTCTCTCTCTAACATCCACTGTGCTGCAGTCACAGTATCTCTCCCTAACTTCCCCTGTGCTGCAGTCACAGTATCTCTCCCTAACTTCCCCTGTGCTGCCATCACAGTATCTCTCCCTAACATGCCCTGTGCTGCAGTTATAGTATCTCTCCCTAACTTCCCCTGTGCTGCAGTCACAGTATCTCTCTCTAACTTCCCCTGTGCTGCAGTCACAGTATCTCTCCCTAACTTCCGCTGTGCTGCAGTTATAGTATCTCTCTCTAACTTCCCCTGTGCTGCAGTCACAGTATCTCTCTCTCTAACATCCCCTGTGCTGCCATCACAGTATCTCTCCCTAACTTCTGCTGTGCTGCAGTTATCAGAATCAGAATCAGAATCAGCTTTATTGGCCAGGTATACTTACGTATACTAGGAATTTGTCTTCGGTTTGCTATACAACAGCCAAGTAGGTAGCAGGTGTGTGTGTGTGTGTGTGTGTGTGTGTGTGGGGGGGGGGGGGGGGGCAAGTAAAGTTACACAGATAGGTATACCGTAGGGACACAAGTGAGTTACATGTACGTCTAGTCAGTCAATGTTCAGGAGTTCAGCAGGCGGACAGCTTGGGGAAAGAAACTTTTGAGGCTTCTGGTGGATCTGGCGGGGACAGCCCTGTAACGCCTGCCTGAAGGAAGCAAGTTAAACATGCTGTGGCCGGGGTGTAGCTGGTCTTTTACTATCTTCATTGCCCGCTTTTTAGCTCTGGACAAGTACAGGTCCTGGACTGAGGGAAGGTCGGCCCCGATGATCTTCTCTGCGGTTCTGACCACCTTTTGGAGCCTGCATATGTCCCTCGCGCTGGCGGAGCTGTACCATACGAGTATCGAGGAGCACAGTACCGACTCCACAATCGCGGAGTAGAAGAGGAGCAGGAGCTTCTGTGGGATGTTGAACTTCCTTAGTTGCCTGAGGAAGAACAACCTCTGCTGCGCTTTCCCAACAGTGGCGTCAGTGTTGGACCCCCATTTAAGGTCCCTGGAGATTGTGGTCCCTAGAAACTTGAAGGAGTCCACTAGCGATACCACACTGTCAGCAATCGTTAGCGGAGGTGCACTAGATGACTTCTTCCTGAAGTCCACTATCATCTCGACAGTTTTGAGGGGGTTGAGGTCAAGGTTGTTGTGGATGCACCACTGGGCCAGCCGGTCTACTTCCCGTCTATAGGCCGATTCGTCCCCATCCTTGATGAGGCCGATGACGGTGGTGTCATCGGCGAATTTGATGATCCTTACTGATTGCGCCTCTGAGGTACAGTCATTTGTGTACAGGGAGAAGAGCAGGGGTGAGAGGACACAGCCCTGAGGGGCCCCTGTACTGATGGACCGCGCTTGAGAGGTGAATTCCCCCGCTTTCACCACCTGTGTCCTATCTGTCAGGAAGTCTATTATCCAGGAACAGGTAGCTTCTGGGACCCCTAGGCGAAGTAATTTGGGGTGGAGGATGCTGGGGACAATTGTATTGAAGGCCGAGCTGAAATCGACAAACAGGACCCTCGCGTAGGTACCGGGAATGTCTAGGTGCTGTAGAATGTAGTGCAGGCCCAGGTTGACTGCATCCTCGACACACCGATTCGAGCGATAGGCGAACTGCAGGGGGTCCAGTTGGGGGCCAGTCACAGTTTTCAGGTGATTCAAAACCAGACGCTCGAACGTTTTCATGACCACAGACGTCAGTGCTATCGGCCTGTAGTCGTTCAGGTTCGTGATAGTGGGTTTCTTGGGGACCGGGACTATAGTAGACCTTTTGAGGCAGGAAGGGACTTTCTGTAGCTCCAGCGATTTATTGAAGATCTTGGTGAATATGGGGGCGAGCTGACCCGCACATGCTCTTAGGGCAGATGGTGACACTCCGTCAGGACCCAGAGCTTTCCTGGTTTTGGTCCTTTTGAACAATGCCTCCACCTCTTCTTGGGTGACTTGCAGTGCCTGGGGTTGGCCGTCGGTGTTCGGGGCATCGTAGAGGTGATTGTTTGGGTTGCAGGGGACTTCTTTTGCGAACCTGCAATAAAAGTGGTTCAGTTCATCTGCAAGGTCTTGGTGCATGGCGGTGGACTTTGATGTTTTCCTATAGTTGGTTATGGATTGCATTCCTTTCCATACAGATACGGGGTCATTGGTGGAGAGATCGTTTGTCAGCTTGTCCGAGAACCGCTTTTTTGCTAGCCTAATTCCTTTAGTCAGAGAGTTCCTAGTACGGTTGTATAGTGCTCTGTCACCGCTGCTATAGGCCTCCTCTTTGGCTTGACGAAGTTGCCTGAGCTGGGCATTGAACCAGGGCTTGTTGTTGTTGTAAATGCGGTAAGTCTTGGTAGGTACACACATGTCCTCACAGTAGCTGATGTAGGATGTGACAGTGTCTGTCAGGTCATTCAGGTCGGTTGCCGAGGCTTCAAAGACCCACAATTCCGTGCAGTCAAAGCAGGCCTGGAGCTTCATCTTGGCCTCATTGGTCCATTTCTTGACAGTCTTAACGACAGGCTTAACTGCTCTCAGCTTCTGTGTATAGGTAGGGAGTAGGTGGATGAGCCAGTGGTCAGATAGGCCGAGTACAGCACGCGGGATAGACCGGAAGGCAGACTTGAGGGTAGTGTAGCAGTGATCAAGGGTGCGCCCTTCCCTAGTGGGACACGTGACTTGTTGTTTGTACTTAGGTAGCTCCTTGCTCAGGTTAGTTCTGTTGAAGTCACCCAGTACTATAAGCAGAGAGTCTGGGTGTTTTTGTTCTATGTCGGATATACATATGGCCAGTATTATAGTATCTCTCCCTAACTTCCCCTGTGCTGCAGTGACAGTATCTCTCCCTAACTTCCCCTGTGCTGCAGTGACAGTATCTCTCCCTAACTTCCCTTGTGCTGCAGTCACAGTATCTCTCCCTAACTTCCCCTGTGCTGCAGTGACAGTATCTCTCCCTAACTTCCCTTGTGCTGCAGTCACAGTATCTCTCTCTCTAACATCCCCTGTGCTGCCATCACAGTATCTCTCCCTAACTTCCGCTGTGCTGCAGTTATAGTATCTCTCCCTAACTTCCCCTGTGCTGCAGTGACAGTATCTCTCCCTAACTTCCCTGTGCTGCAGTCACAGTATCTCTCCCTAACTTCCCCTGTGCTGCCATCACAGTATCTCTCCCTACTACCTTTCCCTGTGCTGCCATCACAGTATCTCTCCCTAACATCCCATGTGCTGCAGTCACAGTATCTCTCCCTAACATCCCCTGTGCTGCAGTCACAGTATCTCTCTCTCCAACATCCACTGTGCTGCAGTCACAGTATCTCTCCCTACTACCTTTCCCTGTGCTGCAGTCACAGTATCTCTCCCTACTACCTTTCCCTGTGCTGCAGTCACAGTATCTCTCCCAAACATCCCCTGTGCTGCAGTCACAGTATCTCTCTCTCCAACATCCACTGTGCTGCAGTCACAGTATCTCTCCCTACTACCTTTCCCTGTGCTGCAGTCACAGTATCTCTCCCTACTACCTTTCCCTGTGCTGCAGTCACAGTATCTCTCCCTAACATTCCCTGTGCTGCAGTCACAGTATCTCTCTCTCTAACTTCCCCTGTGCTGCAGTCACAGTATCTCTCCCTACTACCTTCCCCTGTGCTGCAGTCACAGTATCTCTCCCAAGCTACACAAGGTCTGCTATAAGCGCCTAATCAAATAGTTTTTAGAACGACATCATGAGCGCTGCCAAAAAAGCACTGTGTATATGCTTTAAAAATTGCCAAGAACAAAGAGAAGAGATTGCTGCGCTTATGATGTAGTTAAAAAGACTTTGTAAATGGAGAGCTGACAAATGTAATAATAATGAATAAAAGTTTTTATTAAAATATTAGTATACCAATGGAATTATAAGCACAATGTTTTAAAAGATTATACATATATATATGCTCTGAGCTGACCCTATGTATCAAGCAGCAAGTAACAATGTTCACACAATAAATTGGTAATTGGTAATAGCGTTAAAGAAATGTAACATACATGTAACATTCATATGGCTACTCACTGAGATTATATCATTCACAAGAATGGTGAGACTGCACACTATCTAAAAGTACAGAGGCAGCATGTACTTTAAGATTCAGAAAAGTCCCGGCAACAGGTGATTTAATTGAGGAAGATAGTATAATTACCTCTCCTAGGCTGTTAATGCCGGGCGTCCCCGGTGTAATCCACTACAGGTTGAGTATCCCATATCCAAATATTCCGAAATACGGAATATTCCGAAATACGGACTTTTTTGAGTGAGAGTGAGATAGTGAAACCTTTGTTTTTTGATGGCTCAATGTACACAAACTTTGTTTAATACTCAAAGTTATTAAAAATATTGGCTAAAATGACCTTCAGGCTGTGTGTATAAGGTGTATATGTAACATAAATGCATTCTGTGCTTAGATTTAGGTCCCATCGCCATGATATATCATTATGGCATGCAATTATTCCAGAATACGGAAAAATCCCATATCCAAAATACCTCTGGTCCCAAGCAATTTGGATAAGGGAGACACAACCTGTATAGCCCTTTCTGTGAATTAGTAAGGAGGAAAATTTGAGCAAATTGCTCTGATGGGGATTGTTCCCGTATAATGAGAGGTATCTCTGTGTTAAACGGCTTTTTCCTGGGATCTCCTGGGGGCTGGTAAAATCCTTTAATATGCCCACTCACATGCAGAGAGGAGTATGCCGTCCAGTGCCGTTAATAGTGTTGCTGACAGGATAACTGTGTGCGCCGTGCATCGGCGTTAGCCAGAACTTCCAGGTGTGATGAAGCAAGTCCTATCGCTGAGGCCGGAGTGTCCGTAAGCGGTAACCGCCGCTAGCAGCAGAATGAAGGCGCTCAGTGAGAAGCGCTGGCCGGAGCAGTCCGTAGTGGATACGTGCAGTGCCAATGTGGACGGGTCAGCAAACAGAGAAGTGATGGGAGGAGCCTAACGCGTTTCGTCACGATCACGTGACTTTCTCATCACAGTATCTCTCCCTAACATCCCCTGTGCTGTAGTCACAGTATCTCTCTCTAACTTCCCCTGTGCTGCAGTAACAGTATCTCTCCCTAATGTCCCATGTGCTACAGTCACATTATCTCTCTCTAACGTCCCCTGTGCTACAGTCACATTATCTCTCTCTAACGTCCCCTGTGCTACAGTCACATTATCTCTCTCTAACGTCCCCTGTGCTACAGTCACATTATCTCTCTCTAACGTCCCCTGTGCTACAGTCACATTATCTCTCTCTAACGTCCCCTGTGCTACAGTCACATTATCTCTCTCTAACTTCCCCTGTGCTACAGTCACATTATCTCTCTCTAACGTCCCCTGTGCTACAGTCACATTATCTCTCTCTAACGTCCCCTGTGCTACAGTCACATTATCTCTCTCTAACGTCCCCTGTGCTACAGTCACATTATCTCTCTCTAACGTCCCCTGTGCTGCAGTCACAGTAACTCTCCCTAACATCCCCTGTGCTGCAGTCACAGTATCTCTCCCTAACTTCCCCTGTGCTACAGTCACAGTAACTCTCCCTAACATCCCCTGTGGTGCAGTCACAGAATCTCTTCATAACGCCCCATGTGCTGCAGTCACAGTTTCTCTCCCTAACTTCCCCTGTGCTGCCATCACAGTATCTCTCCCTAACATCCCCTGTGCTGCAGTCACAGTATCTCTCCCTAATGTCCCGTGTGCTACAGTCACAGTATCTCTCCCTAACATCCCCTGTGCTGCAGTCACAGTATCTCTCCCTAATGTCCTGTGTGCTACAGTCACAGTATCTCTCCCTAACTTCCCCAGTGCTGCAGTCACAGTATCTCTCCCTAACATCCCCTGTGCTGCAGTCACAGTATCTCTCCCTAAAGTCCCCTGTGCTGCGATAACAGTATTTCTCCATAACTTCCCCTGTGCTGCCGTCACAGTATCTCTACCTAACATCCCCTCTGCTGCCATCACAGTATCTCTCACTAACTTCCCCTTTGCTTTAGTCACAGTATCTCTCCCTAACATCCCCTCTGCTGCCATCAAAGTATCTCTCACAAACTTCCCATGTGCTGCAGTCACAGTAGCTCTCCCTAACGTCCCCTGTCCTGCTGTCATAGTATCTCTCCCTAACGTCCCCTGGTCTGCAGTCACAGAATGTCTACCTAATGTCCCCTGTGCTGCCGACACAGTATCTCTCCCTAACGTCCCCTGTGCTGTTGTCACAGTAACTCTCCCTAACGTCCCCTGTGCTGCAGTCAAAGTACTCTCCTCCCTAACGTCCCCTGTGCTGCCGTCACAGTATCTCTCCTTAATGTCCCCTGTGCTGCAGTCACAGTATCCCTCCCTAATTTTCCCCTGTGCTGCCGTCACAGTATATCTCCCTAACGTCCCCTGTACTGCCGTCACAGTATCTCTCCCTAACTCCCCCTGTGCTGCAGTCATACTAACTCTCTTTATCTTCCCCTGAGCTGCAGTCACAGTATCTTTCCCTAAATTCCCCTGTGCTGCAGTCACAGTATCTCTCTCTAACGTCCCCTGTGCTGCTGTCACAGTATCTCTCCCTAACGTCCCCTGTGCTGCTGTCACAGTATGTCTCTCTAACACCCCCTATGCTGCAGTCACTATATCTCTTTCTAACGTCCCCGTGCTGCCATCACAGTATCTCTCCCTAATGTCCCTTGTACTGCAGTCACAGTATCACTCTCCAATGTCCCTTGTGCTGCAGTCACAGTATCTCTCCCTAATGTCCCTTGTACTGCAGTCACAGTATCACTCTCCAATGTCCCTTGTGCTGCAGTCACAGTATCTCTCCCTAACTTCCCCTGTGCTCCAATCACACTATATCTCTCTAACTTCCCCTGTGCTGCAGTCACAGTATCTCTCCCTAGCTTCCCCTGTGCTGCCATCACAGTATCTCTCTCTCTAACTTCCCCTGTGCTGCAGTCACAGTATCTCTCCCTAGCTTCCCCTGTGCTGCAGTCACAGTATCCCTCTCTAACATCCTCTGTCCTGCAGAGTTACCAAAGTAATAACTTCCAGTCACTTCAGAAGTGTCAGGGACCCAGGACACAGCTACGAATGTCAGGGAATTCTACTACAGCCACCAGCAGCTACTACGATTATTAAATGTTGCCAGGGCAAACGATACAGAATTAACACATAAATGAATGATATTATATCAGAGATGAACTCACTAAAAGTCACCAGCAGGTGCATTGGTGTGAGCGCCATGTTTCATAGATTTCCTCTATCAGTTTCCTGCATAGGACGTAAGAAATGGGGAGAATTACACAAACACAGCACAAAACACACAACTATAAACAGCACAGCCATATAACAAACAGCAATACCAGGGAACATTTAATAACATTTGATTAAGGAACCAGACATATAGTTAGCGGTATCCGGACTCTGGGTCGACACCACTTAAGTTGACACCCATTGGTCGCCAGTGAATAGGTCAACACTAGAAACAGGTCGACACAACCATTAGGGCGACATGAACAAGCTTGACATGCAAAAGGGTCGACATGAGTTTTCCACATTTTTTTTCTTTTTTCTTTTACTTTTTCATACTTTAGTCCACGTGGACTACGAATGGGAATGGTAACCTGTGCCTGAAGTTCACGAGCCATGCGAGGGGACACGGTGCATTAATTGGGGTTCCCGGTCACTTTACAAGGAAAACGACAAAAAAAAAAACATAAAAAAGTCATGTCGACCTTTTTTCATGTCAATTTTGTTCACGTCGACCTAATGGCTGTGTCTACCTATTTCTAGTGTCAACCTAGCTACTGTCGACCAATAAGTGTCAACCTAATGGGTGCCGACCTAGACACTGCCGACCCTGAGTCCCATACCCATATTTAGCAGGTAGTGCACTGAATAGCAGAAACTGTGATCCAAATACAAAACACGAATGGAAGATAAGACAGAGTCATCCTTATGTAAATCATATATAATATGTGTATAACTCTATGCATGCTTGTAGCAGTATTAAAATATTTGCCAGAACGAACAATTTGTTTTACAGACAAAACATTTGTTTAAATGTACAGATTTAGGGGGTGAATCATACCTGATAACTGCGCATTCGTATGCACCGCAATGCACACGTGTGACGGACTACAACAAAGGGCATCACCGTTCAGTGACAGGATAGTGCGAAAAATTCCGATCGCTCGGGCGTTCGCAAGGTGATTGACAGGAAGAGGCCGTTCGTGGGTGGTAAATGACCGTTTACTGTGAGTGTCCAGAAAAACGCAGGCGTTTTTAGGGAGGGCGTCTGATGTCAGCTCCGATCCCGATCAGCCTGATTCTATTGCACTGTAGGAGTAAGTCCTGGGCCGCGCAGAGACTGCACAAGTGGAATTTTGCAGCTCAGCGTACACATGCGATCGCACACTTGTACGGCGAATTTACACTCCCCTGGAGGCGGCGACTATCTGAACGCAGGACAGCAAAGTTAGCAGCTCACCGATCAGGTCTGAATCACCCCCTTATGCCATGAATGCATTATTGAGGAACATATTTCCTTTAAAGTTTTATGTAACCCTAAATATACCAGAGATAATCTTATAATAATTGGATATGTATATTACTAATACAGGAGGAGTGCTGCCTGCAGTACTTACCTGTGCAGTATACCCAGCGTCTACTGCTCACGTTGCAGTTGCACAGAGATATATAGGATTTGGGATGTGGGTGTGGTCAGGTTATTGGCAAGTCCTGTGTATTACCATACAATAACTTGATGATATTGTTAGTTTTCTGACATTCGCTCTATGCAATGAATAAAGTACACAGATAAATGCGTAAGCGCTGATTCTGATCTGGGAGGAAAGCAAAAAAAAAAAAAAAAAAAGTAACTTTCCACCTGGAAAAAAACATGCAGCACTGCAAGTGGGGCAGATGTAACATGTGCAGAGAGCGTTAGATTTGGGAGGGAGGTGTCCTAGCTCAGATCTAAAATTGCAGAGTAAAAACTGTTCGGTGGGCTACATGCAAAAGCAGCCAGTACTTACTTTGCATGCAAAAATTAATAAATCCATTTGTACCACTTGAATTGCAACATAGGTGGTCACTCCGAGTTGATCGCTCGCTAGCAGTTTGTAGCAGCTGTGCAAACGCTATGCTGGGAGTGTATTTTAGCTTAGCAGAAGTGCGAACAAAAGGATCGCAGAGCGGCTACTAAGTTTTGTTGTGTATTTTCAGAGTAGCTCAAAACCTACTCAGCGCTTACGATCACTTCAGACTGTTCAGTTCCTGTTTTGACGGCACAAATCCGCCCAGCGTTCGCCCAGCCACGCCTGCGTTTTTCCTGGCACGCCTGCGTTTTTCCGAACACTCCCTGAAAATGGTCAGTTGACACCCAGAAACGCCCACTTCATGTCAATCACTCTGCGACTGAAATACTTCGCTAGACCCTGTGCAAAACTACATCGTTCGTTGTGCCCGTATGACGCGCGTGCGCATTGCGCCGCATACGCATGTGCAGAAGTGCAGTTTTTTAGCCTGATCGCTGTGCTGTGAACAAATGCAGCTAGCGATCAACTCGGAAAGACCACTCGGAATAACCACCATGGTCTGTTCCAGGAGCAAATTGCTCCTATTTTGATCTGCCCAGACTTATCCAGTCAGGTCGGAGGTATGTAGGAGGGGGCAAAGTGGCACAGCGAGGTGCCCCCACAGCCAGTTAAAGTATCATCAAGCCGCCCAAACCATCCATTTCTCTCAGGAAGTGAGCAGCAATGGGCGGCCATGATGGAAACACTTTTTATGGATGTAAGAGCCATCCGAGATTCTAGAGTCTCTTAGACTTTTGGGCATGTAGGCAAGTATGCTCGAAATTAGGACATTTAGGCTTGCCATAACATCCCTGTAATCTGGGGCATTTCTGATTTACATGTGAATTCAGCCTAGCTATAACCAACGTTCCCACTGAGGTGTGTGGTAAGATTCTTACAATACCACCCACAGATGTAACGTCTCAGCAGGGGTGATGGTCGCCTTCACCCACACTGTCACTGCCAAGTGCTAGGCTTAAAAATATAAAGTAGTTTCTTAGAGGCCTGTATGGTCCTGACTAATTCACAAGACTCCTTTTCTCCCAGGGTTACCTGGGAGACTCTCAAATTGTTTGGGAAATCCCCAGGAACCCTAGCAGACTCTCCCACATACCCCCTGTTTTGTTCATACGTTTGTAAATCCAGTCATCAGGACACAGAGACATGTGAGTTCACTGCTGTGCTGTTTATTCCATCACCAACTCCAGACACACTGCACACCAGCATCCCCCTGGTCCCAGGGACCATCACTGAAGATTCAGGCTTACACATGTTAGTAAGGGAGTGTCTACAAATATTAAGCATTCTAATACACTAACATCACATCCTCTTTTCTTTAAAGATAAGCCCTGTACGCTTCAATGCAACAATTAACAACGTCATATTAAGAACATCATCTAACACGTTTCAATGAGTCTCTCAGGTCTGCGTATTTCCGTTTTGGGTCTTTCATACACAGTCTGTGTTTCATCGACCATATTGGACCTTTCTAGAATCGTGGTTTGTTCTCCATTATTAGGATCATCATATATGTCAGATGAAGGGTATTCTTCAGTCATGTTGTCTTCATTTTGGTTAGGTTGAGATCTTAAATCCACCCGATTTCTTCTTACTTCCGTTCCACGCTCTGTACGTATAGTATAAGATCTTGGTGCTACTTGTGCTTGCACAATACCTTTCTCATGATCTCTGAGACGGACTTGGTCACCCGATTTTAGATCAGATAAGCTTTTTGCTCGCCTGTCATGGAACAGTTTCTGTTTCGCCTGTTGACGTTCCTTACTCAGTCTGACCAACGCTGAGTTATGTGTATTAAGCAGTTCATCATGTATCTGGAGATTTGCTCTAATCCTCCTTCCCATCAGCATTTGTGCAGGAGAAAGTCCATTTTGTAAAGGTGTACTGCGGTAGATTAAAAGACTTTTGTAGAAATCTTCTTTACCTTCTTGAGCTTTTTTCATGAGACTCTTTACAGTTTTTACTGAACTTTCCACTAACCCATTTGAGCGTGGATAGCGGGGACTTGACATAGTATGGACAAATTCCCACTCATCAGCAAATTGTCTAAATTCAGCACTGGAAAACTGAGGACCATTGTCAGTTAACACTTCCACAGGAACACCATGCCTTGCAAAGATTGACTTCATGCAATAGTAGTTGAAAGTAGTGTCTTCACCTCAGGGTAGTTAGAGTAATAATCAGTCATGACAATTGAAATTTTCCCATTATAATCAAACAAATCTGCGCCAACTTTCTGGTACGGTCTCTCTGGCACTGCGTGAGGACTCAGTGGCTCGACTTGTTGTTTTGGTCTATACGTAAAACATAATTCACATGTAGCTGTAGTCTGTGCTATGTCTTGGTTCATTCTTGGCCAATACATAACTTCACGCGCTCTCCGCTTAAATTTTTCTTCTCCTAAGTGGCCTTCATGTATCTTGCACAGCATAGTTTTTCTTTTCATTTTACAGCATTTAGCAAAGTGATTAAGTCTACCACATTTCATGCAGGTTTTACCATAAGCAGGGCACATTTTAGGATTGTGAGCATTTCCACATCTACTACACATTTCCTTAATAGACTGTGGCTTAGACTGCTTCATTCTTGAGAGTGAAGGTTTGCTTTGCTCTGTTTTCTGCACTACATATACAGCAGCATCAGCATCCTTGTGTAACTTTTTGGCTTGAAATCTAGTTATTTCTGCAGATCTACACATAGTCACTGCCTTTTCGAGTGTTAGGTCTTGCTCTCTCGGCAGTGTCTCTCTGAGTCCATTATCAGGTATTCCACAGACAATACGATCTCTAATCAGTGAATCCTTTAAATCACCAAACTCACAAGTTTTAATGAGTGATTGCAGCTCTGTAACATACTGATCAAATCCATCTACAGACTTCTGATCACATGTGAAAAACTTATATCTTTCATATGTCACATTTTTCCTTGGCACAAAGTAATCTTCAAACTTTTGCATTATAGAAGATAGCACCATATTCTGCCCCTCAGCAAACTGAAAACTATTATAAATGTCCAGCACATCCTCTCCTATCACATGGAGGAAAATGGATGCCTTCAGCCTCTGAATCAGCTCCACATACAGCAAGATATATATTAAACCTTTGCTTAAATCTTTTCCAGTTTTCAGACAAGTTACCAGACATCAGCATGCCGGTTGGAGGAGCTAGTTTATCCATGGTTACTCACTGTTTGAAGATAGGAGCACACGGCAGGCTTTGCAGACACTGAGTATCACAGCCACAGACTTCTGCAAAATTCTTTCACACTCTGAGAGCACTAGCAGTCCAAGTTAAACTTCTTCTGACACCATGTTTTGTTCATACGTTTGTAAATCCAGTCATCAGGACACAGAAACATGTGAGTTCAATGCTGTGCTGTTTATTCCATCACCAACTCCAGACACACTGCACACTGGACCACCCACTTCCCAGCATCCCCCTGGTCCCAGGGGCCATCACTGAAGATTCAGGCTTACACATGTTAGTAAGGGAGTGTCTACAAATATTAAGCATTCTAATACACTAACATCACACCCCCCTACTTCTTAAAGCAATGAGTGGTAAGGGGAGCATAATAATGGGATTTGTGGGTCCTTGAGGAGGCAGACCTATATACCACAGCTCTGTGTGTGTTTGCCCCCAGCTTACCTCAGTGAAAGGGCCTCATGATGCAAAATACACAGTCCATCCCATCAGCTACATCTCCCATCTGGGATTCTCCCTGAGGATAGAAATAAAAAGTCATCAATGTCGAATTGCAGTGTGAGAATAAAGCTGTCCAGCATCTGTGGGCTACATGCAAAAGCAGCCAGTATTTACACTGCATGAAAAAAAAACATTTTGCGCCCTGTGTATTGCAGCATAGTTTATTGAGCTATAAAAGTGAATTGCTTTATTTTGCTCCCAACTCAGAATCAGTCCGTAGAGAGATGTGAAAGGTGCCATGGAGGGGTAAGTAGTGCCTGTGCCTCCAATGCAGGGACGCAGGTGACTTTCTATCTTAACCAAACCCCTGCCATCCGTCCTTCCATTGTTCTCTCTCTGTACTCTGCGGGTGTCAGCACTGCTGCAGCTGCTGCCCAGGTCTTTGTACTCATCAGGCTGTGTCTCCTGCAGACGTGGGGCTGCAGCTATGACAGGCGCGGCTCCGGTCGTCTGGCGTCACTAAGCACTGTAATAGTACAGACCTATCAATAACAGCGCTAAAAGTCTCCAGTGCATTTCATCTCTTAAAATACTTTGTCATGGAAGCCTATGAAATCAAAATTGCTTTGGCCCCGTACCCGCACTGGGAACCAATCAGGAGTGACCCGTGGTGCTAAGAAAGAATTGCAAATGGAGGATAGAGGCTCAAATGTATTATGAAGCCACAAAAAGTGATAAAGTGGAGAGTGATAAAGAGATAAAGTATCAGCCAATTAGCTTCTTACCTGCTATGTTACAGGTTGTGTTTGACAAATGACAAGTAGGAGCTGGTTGGCTGGCACTTTACCTCTCTCCATTTTATCACTTTTTAAGGCTTAATTCACTTGGGCCTGGAATGCTTTAACAAAGGTGGTGATTCAGACCTGATCGATGCTGTGCGTTTTTCGCAGAGCGGGGGATCAGCAATAAACTGCGTATGTACCACAATGCGCACGCGCGTCCGCCAACAACTGACAGGATGGTGCAAAAATTCCTATAGCATGGGCGTTCGCAAGGTAATTGACAGGTAGAAGCCGTTTGTGGGTGGTACGTTACTGGACCGTTTTCTGGGAGTGTCTGGAAAAATGCAGGCGTTCCCAATCGTTTTCAGGGAGGGTGTGTCACGTCAGCTCCGGCCCCGATCAGCCTGCTCTCATCGCACTGGAGGAGTAAGTCCTGGGTTGCGCACAGACTGCACACACTGGATTTTTGCAGGTCGGCGTACACATGCAATCGCACACCTGCACGGCGAATTTACACTCCCCCTTGGGCGGCGACTATCTGAACGCAGGACCGCAAAGTAAGCAGCCCAGCGACCAGGTCTGACTCACCCTCAAAGTCTTTTATGAGATGTGGTGCAGTGATTATTACAGGAGTACCAGAGACAACAGGTCTGGGGACATCTGCTGTCATTTTTTTCCATTGCAGCCACGTACCAAAATTTGCTATTGACAATGGGGGTCAGTCCGAGTTGTTCGCACGCTAGCTATTTTTTGCAGCGCTGCGATCAGGTCATAACTCGGCAAAACTGCACATGCGTATGCACCGCAATGCGCAGGCACGTCGTACGAGTACAAAGCGGATCGTTGCTGAGCGATGGATTTAACGAATAATCCATTCGCACAGCCGATCGCAAGGAGATTGACAGGAAGAAGGCATTTGTGGGTGTCAACTGACCGTTTTCTGGGAGTGCTTGGAAAAACGCAGGCGTTCCCAAGAATTTGCAGGGCGTGTGTTTGACGTTAATTCCGGGACCGGACAGGCTGAAGTGATCGCAGACCTACTCAGAAATTGCACAAACTGTTTTTGTAGTGCTCGGCTGCACACTTGCAAAGTGAAATTACACTCCCCTGATCACAGCACTGCAAAAAATAGGTAGCGAGCAATCAGTGCATTATGCTATACATAGATAGGCATGAAGCAACGTGGACTCCCAGGCAGGCTGGCGATCACATGGAGTGAATACAATGACTGGCATACAGTGCTTCATATGGGAAGAGATTTCCATGACCGTAGCACAAGCATAACCTTATTCAATTAGGATGTGACCTACTTTCATGTGTCAAGGCTAACCGTGTTCTACCACACCTTCCCACCACCATACACACATACATACATACATACATACATACATACATACAACAATTTAAATAAATAGTAAAAAGAAAAGTGACCTGCCGCTAGCAGTATTTATAACACAATTTAGATAGATCATACCTCCCAACATGAGCCTCTCCAGGAGGGACACAATGCTCTGCTTCTGGACTTCCCTCTTAATTTGTGATTGCCTGCACCTGTTTTGAACAGGGTAATGGATAAGAAAGGTGTTTCAGCACAGGTGATGGCAATCATCCATTAAGAGAAATGTCCAGGAGCAGAGCATTCTGTCCAGTAGCGGATCTTGCCACGGGCAAGCAGGACTTTTGCCCAGGGTGCCACCTTCCGAAGGGCGCCGGCGCCATCCGGAGGGCGCCGCACCATGGCAAGATTCGCTGCTGCTGTGGTGCCCCCCGCTGCCGCGGCCCGCTGTCCCGCTGTCCGTTGTGAATGGAAACTAGATGCTACGCGTCTATTTTCCCTTTGAGGGCTGCCCGCTGTGAAGGGAAACTAGACGCTATGCATCTAATTTCCCTTCCTGGAGAGGACCTTCACTGTAATGATGTGCTATGCGCGTTGACGTCATCGCACACCGCATAGCAAAGGTCCTCTCCACAAAGGGAACTAGACGCTTAGCACCGCACATCCTACAACAGTACAGGGGGCGTAACTGACCATGCCCCCTGTGTGAAGCCACGCCCCCTATTGCCGCCCGGGGTGCGAGAAGCCCCGGAACCGGCCCTGATTCTGTCCCTCCTGGAGATGGTCATGTTGGGAGGTATGGATAGATACCAATTTTATCATACATGCAAAAAGTACACAGTACTGGCCGGTTCATATACAATTACAAACAGCTTAAACTTTGAAAAAATATATATAAAAAACGTTACTGTACAAAGTAAAAAAGGCACACGTTTCTGTTGAAGTTAATTGCAAGTTGTTAGTGGCATCAAGAAGCAGCTGTGGTTAATAATTAGAAAAAGTCTATGCAAGCTTAGAGAACCAAAGTTCCTATACGGCGACGCTCCACATTAATGTTATGTTCTCCCAAAGAAAGGTGGAAGTTTTTATAGTCACCTTTTTGTAGGCTGCACTCCTGGCCAGGCAATGCACATTAGCAGGTAGAGAGCCTGTCCAGGCAGGGAAGCTCCAACTAATTAATTTGACATATTATAGTTCTTGGGGCTGGTGTCTCCCGGCTGCTGGTGCTCTAATAACCATTCTGTTGCAGCCTTCTCCAGAGTCTCCGCTTTCCCCTAGGACCAGTGGCGTAACTCCTGCCCCCGCAGCCACTGCGTTGGCTTGGAGGCGCAGGGCTGCGGCGGCACAACCGTCACTGATTGCTGCTGTGAGTTTTGGGAAGGAGTCGGAGGGCACAGCGCCCACCTCTCCTGTGTGTCCCTCCTGGGTCTCTGGCGGCAGCGACGTGTCTGTTAAATGAAGTGCTGGTTCGTGACAAACCGGCACTTCATTTGACAGACACGCCGCTGGAGACACAGGATGGACACAGCCAGGATAGGTGCACGCTGTGCCCTCCAGCTCCTTCCCGGACTCACAGCAGCGGTGGAGGGTGTGTACCTGGCACTGGGGGGGGGGCAGATTTGGCACTGGGGGTATATATGTAGCTGTAACGGGAGGCATATGTGGAACTGGGGGCATATGTGTATCTGGCACTGGGGGGGCATATTTGGCACTGGGGGCATATATGTGTAACTGGTACTGTGGGGGATATTTGGCACTGGGGGCATATGTGTTTCTGGCACTATGGGGGTATATTTTTATCTGGCACTGTGGCGGAATATCTGGCACTGGGGGCATATGCAGCACTGGGAACACAGCCCTAGCAACAAGCATTACCCCCTGATAACAAGCACAACACCCAGCTCATGAAATCCCTGGCAATAAGCATTATCCCCTAGCAACGAGCATGACACCCAGTGCATGAAACCCCTGGCAGCGAATATTACCACCTGGCAACGAGCTTGACACCTAGCGCATGATACTTCTGGCAACGAGCATGACACCCAGCACATGAAAACCCCTGGCTCCATGCATGGAACCAAGAGCATGAAACCCCTGGCAACGAGCAGGTAATTTAAAAGTAATTAGAAGCCTTACTGTAGGGCTTAATGTGTAATGGGCATTGTGGTGTGTGGCATAACGTGTCACAGGCATTATGGTGTGTGGTCAGTGGCGTAACTACTGCCCCCGCAGTCCTCACGGTGGCTTGGGGGCGAGGGGCTGCGGGGGCGCCACTGATTACAGCAGACTGACATGCGGACGAGCGCCCGCATGTCAGTCTGCTTTCTCCTTCCCGCCGCCGCTTGTTGGAGGGACACGGACGGCACAGCGTGTGCCTCTCCTGTGTCCCTCCTGCATCATCTCCGGCGGCCGCGGGTCTAATAGGGGGAAGTGCCGTCCGTGAGCTCTAATTGGCTCACGGACGGCACTTCCCCCTATTAGACCCGCGGCCGCCGGAGATGATGCAGCAGGAGGGACACAGGAGAGGCGATCTGTGCCCTCCGTGTCCCTCCAATAAGCGGCGGCGGCGGCACTGGGGGGAATATCTGGCACTGGGGGGGGGATGTCTGGCACTGGGGCATATATGGCACTGGGGGAGAGATGTCTGGCACTAGGGGGGATATCTGGCACTGGGGCATATATGGCACTGGGGGGGGGATGTCTGGCACTGGGGGGGATATCTGGCACTGGGGCATATATGGCACTGGGGGGGAGATGTCTGGCACTAGGGGGGATATCTGGCACTGGGGCATATATGGCACTGGGGGGGGGATATCTGGCACTGGGGGGGGATGTCTGGCACTGGGGGGGATATCTGGCACTGGGGGGGGATGTCTGGCACTGGGGCATATATGGCACTGGGGGGGATGTCTGGCACTGGGGCATATATGGCACTGGGGGGGGGATGTCTGGCACTGGGGGGGATATCTGGCACTGGGGGGGGGATGTCTGGCACTGGGGCATATATGGCACTGGGGGGGGGATGTCTGGCACTGGGGGGGGATGTCTGGCACTAGGGGGGATATCTGGCACTGGGGGAATATCTGGCACTGGGGGCATATGTGGCACTGGGGGGGAATATATGGCACTGGCGGCATATCTGGCACGGGGGGAATATCTGGCACTGGGGGCATATGTGGCACTGGGGGGGAATATCTGGCACTGGGGGCATATGTGGCACTGGGGGGGGGGTATATGTGTACCTGGCACATGGGGGGGGGGCTATATTTGGCACCGGGGGCATGTGAGTACCTGGCACCGTGGGGGAATATCTGGCACTGGGGTCATATGTGGCACTGGGAGCACAGCCCTAGCAACAAGGACTACCTCCTAGCAACGAGCATGACACCCAGTGCATGAAACACCTGACAACGAGCATGACACCCAGTGCATGAAACACCTGGCAACGAGCATGACACCCAGTGCATGAAACCCCTGACAACGAGAAGGTAATTGAAAAGTAATTAGAAGCCTTACTGTAGGACTTAATGTGTAATGGGCATTACGGTGTGTGGCATAATGTATCACGGACATTGCGGTGTGTGTCATAATGTGTCACAGGCATTACGGTGTATGGTATACTATATCACGGGCATTGTGGTATAATGTCTCAAGGTCATTGCGGTGTGTGTCATAATGTGTCACAGGCATTGTATGTGCTATAATGTATCAGGGGCATTGCAGTGTATAGCATAATGTATAACGGGCATTGCGATTCCTGTCATAATGTGTCGGGGGCATTACGGTGTGTGGCATAATGTGTCACAGGCATTACGGTGTGTGGCATAATGTGTCACAGGCATTACGGTGTGTGGCATAATGTGTCGGGGGCATTATGGTGTGTGGCATAATGTGTCATGTGCATTATTGTGTGTGGAATAATGTCTAAGGGCCATTGCAGTATGTGGCATAATGTATACTGGGCATTACTATAAGGAGGAAAAATGACAAATAATGTAAGGGGCATGAATCAGGATTATTTTTCTTTCCTGTGGTGGCTAACGTCTGGGCGTGCAGGTTGCAAAACTGGGGTATAAGGTAGTCTTTTCCTGCAATACCACGCCCCTTTATGGGAAACCACGCCCATTCCGACAAAACCATGCCCCTTTTTTTGCAGCGCGCGCCTTCGGCGCGCGCATATTTATCCCTTTCTTGCTCCCAATTATGCGGCGGGTGGGGATGGGGGGGGGGGGGGGGGGGGGGGGGGCCGCCAAAGAATTTTTTGGCTTGGGGGAGAAAAATTTCTAGTTACGCCACTGTGTGTGGTATACTGTAAAACGAGCATTGTGGTATGTGGTATAATGTCTCAGGGGCATTGCAGTGTGTGGCATAATGTATAACGGGCATTGCGGTGTGTGGCATAAGGTATAACAGGCACTGTGGTATGTGTCACAGACATTACGGTGTGTGGTATACTATATCACAGGCATTGTAGTATGTGGTATAATGTCTCGGGTATTACAGTGTGTGGCATAATGTATAACGGTCATTGCGATGCGTGGCATAATGTGTCACAGGCATGACAGTGTGTGGCATAATGTATCACAGGCATTGTATGAGCTATAATGTATCATGGGCATTGCAGTGTGTGGCATAATGTATCACGGACATTGCAGTGTATAGCATAATGTATAACGGGCATTGCGATGTGTGGCATAATGTGTCACAGGCATTACGGTGTGTGGCATAATGTGTCGGGGGCATTATGGTGTGTGGAATATTGTGTAATGGGCATTATTGTGTGTGGCATAATGTCTAAGGGCCATTACAGTGTGTGGCATAATATATTCTGGGCATTACTATAAGGAGAAAAAATGCCAAATAATATAAGGGGCATGAATCAGGATAATTTTTTTTCCTGTGGTGGCCAACGTCGGTGCGTGCAGGTTGCAAAACTGGGGTATAAGGTAGTCTTTTCCTGCAATGCCAAGCCCCTATGTGCAAAGCCACACCCATTTCAGCAGGGTCATGCCCCTTTTTGCGGCACGCTCAGATTCACCACTATGCTAGTGACAATTATGGGGGGGCAAGAGAATGTTTTGGCTTGGGGGTTATAAAATTTCTAGTTACGCCACTGCCTAGGACCACCGGCAAAATTCCAGTTGGAGGTGCTGGTACACTGGTATATAGTCCTTGATGCATTTCCCCACCTTTAAGACCAATCGGCGGCTTCCTCAGAAGGATATTCTGCACCACAGCCATTGCACCGCAGCACCGCAGCCTTTGCACCGCAGCACCGCAGCCCTTGCAGCCCTCCCCACCGGAGGACCCATAAAATGTGCATAGGTTTTCTTATAGTATACACACAGCAAATAAATACTTTGTGGTTTTTCCTTCATCATTAATCTACTTTCCAGGACAGCAAATAAATAGGATGCTATGTGGAGGTTTTCATTACAAATGCACTAGATACTGATCACCGGCATATCTAGAATGAGTGCAAGGTGCCCTGGGTCCAGTGGGGCCCACACAATACATAACCTGCACCCATATAATTTTTCTTACTGCTTGGTCGGCCTGGTGCTGGCTACAGAGCTGCAGTAATGACTGGGAAAATGGTCGCCGTGGCCATTTTACCAGGGATTTGCATGTATGCAGTAGAGATGTCCCCAGAAACAAGACACAGGCACCATGTTCCGGAGATCTGAGCATTTACAGTAGATTCCGGCACAATGACAGAGTTACTGCATCGCCAGAGAAGAGGGGCCCTGATCGATGCCTGCACACAGGCCCCCTCCTCTCTTAAGCAGCCCCTGATACTGATCGTGCATCTCTAATTCAGTTTTGTTGCTGTTTGTCACCTGATTCTGAGTTGGACAGTTCTGCCGGCTCTTTTCCTTACAGCCACAGCATTGCACGTGCTTTCAGAGCCGGCCATAGACATAGGTAAACTAGGCAATTGCCTAGGGCATTTGATATGCCTGGGGGCATCAGCAGCTTCTGCTGATTAAAATGATATGCAGCATGCCTATATTCTGTATGTAGCATTTCATATCCAGTCTCACACAGTATATAGGCATGCTGCATATAATTTTAATCAGCAGAAGCTGCTTGTGCATCCTAGCCACATAGCAATGCAAATAAGATGCATTTTCATTAAAAAAATGTGCCCGACGTTAGCATTGAGGCAAGATTTATGAGGACACATCTGTATTCAAGCAGAGGCAGAGGTCACAGTGTTAGTGGCAGTGGGAGTGTTGTGTGTATTTGAGTAGGTTGGTTGTGCAGTAGTGTTCGGAATATGTGTAAGGAGCATTATGTGTGTCATGTAAAAATGCATTAATAATGTGCAACATATGTGTAAGGGGCACTGTGTGTCATTATGTGTATAAGGGCATTAATAATGTGCGGCATATGTGTAACAGGGAACTACTGTATGTGTGTTATTATGTGTATAGGGACACTAATAATGATCAGCAAATGTGTAGGGGCCACTATGTGTGTCATTATGTGTATAAGGGCATTAATAATGTGCGGCATACTGTATGTGTAAGGGATATTACATGTAAAAGGGCATTAATAAAGGTTGTCATAATGTGTAAGGTGCATTATGTTTATAAGGACATTAATAATGTGTCTCATATGTGTAAGGGGAATTACTGTGTAGCATTACATGTATAAGGTTCTCTACTATGTGGCGTTGCATATAGAAAGGGCACTACTGTGTCGTCTAATGTGAATAAGGAGTAATTTAGTGTGATATAATGTGAATAAGGGGCTCTACTGTGAGGAGTAACGTTTATAAGGTAAAGTGATACCACTGTGGGATGTAATATGAATTATGGACACTATCGCATGATCAAATGTGAATAAAGTTGCAGTATTGTGTGGCGTAATTGGAATTGGGGTTACTATTGTGGGGCCATGCCCCTTGCCAGCAAAAACACACCCCTTTTTGGGCTGTGCGCCAAATGTGCTTACTGTCTCTATTTAAAATATAGGCGGTACAAACCCCAAAATAAGGACTGCTATAAATGAGGGATGATGGTGCTGGGAAAGAGGTGCAAGGTCAGAGGCGGAACCAGCGGTGGTGCTAGGGGGCACCAGCCAAAATCCTGCCTAGGGCATCATATTGGTTAGGGCCGGCTCTGCCTGCTTTCATATGCTAATGTTACATTCAACCAAAGTAAGACATAAATCCATGTGTCTGAGAGTGCAAGCTTGCCCTGCCGCAGTTCTGGTGCACGCAGATGCAGGCTTCACCGTATAATGGGGGTAATTCCAAGTTGATCGCAGCAGGAAATTTTTTAGCAGTTGGGCAAAACCATGTGCACTGCAGGGGAGGCAGATTTAACATGTGCAGAGAGAGTTAGATTTGGGTCTGGTGTGTTCAATCTGCAATCTAAATTGCAGTGTAAAAATAAAGCAGCCAGTATTTACCCTGCACAGAAACAAAATAACCCACCCAAATCTAACTCTCTCTGCACATGTTATATCTGCCTCCCCTGCAGTGCACATGGTTTTGCTCAACCACTAAAAAATTTCCTGCTGCGATCAACTTGGAATTACCCCCAATATTGGCACTTGCACCAGCCCCATACTATGTGCAGAAGATCAATCAGAAATAGGCATTCCTTCCCCGTAAGCATGGCGCAGAGTCGCACAGAGCTATACATACACACCCACCACCCTACTGATAATACTGCTCCCATCTGTCATCTCTGTCACTAATGGTAATAGTACCCCCCAGCTGTCATTCTGTGTCCCTGCATCTACTACTACCCACAGTGTCAACTCTGTCCCTACTTCTAATACTTTCCCCAACTTTCATTCTGCGTTTTCCAACTACCAACATGTCCCTGTTACTACTACATCCTCCCACTATCATCTGTGTCCCTGCAACTACTTCCCCTGCATCATCTCTGTCCCTACTGCTATAGCAACCCTCCATCTATTCTCCTGTGTGTTCCTACTGCTGCTATTTCCTTGTAACTAGTATAGCTCCAAGCATTCATCTATGTCCCTGATTCTACTACTACCCCCAGTGTTATCTCTGTCCCTACTGATCATGCTACACCCAACCTCCCAACCTATCATTCTGTGTTTCTCTACTACCAACATGTCCCTGCTACTATTACTTCAACTCCCAGTTATTACCTGTGTCCCTGTCACTACTACTACCCCCAGCGTCATCTCAGTCCCTCCTGCTAATGCTACCCCCCCCCCAGCTGTCATTCTCTGTGTTCCTACTACCTCTATGTCCCTGCTGATGCTGTTACTACTGCAACCCCCATCTGTCACCTGTGTCCCTGCCATTACTACTACCCACGGTGTCATCTCTGTCCCTACTACTGATAATAGCCCTCAACTGTCACCCTCTTTGTTCCTATTACTACTACATCTCACCGCTGTCATATGTGTCCCTGCAACTACTACTACTTCCAGCGTCATCTCTGTCCCCACTGCTAATACTACCCCCTAGCCTTCATCCTCTGTGTTCCTACTATGAACACCCTACACTAATACTGTATGTCACTAATACTTCCACCCACCGGCCACGTGTCACTACTACTATTAAACCTCTGTGTGATTATACAAATTAATACCGGATAAAGCATTTTTTCCAATAATTTTAATTTTTATTCAATATTTCATTTTTAATCTCCAGCTGGCTAGGATGACTAATTGAGAAAGGTAACCCTGAGTCATAACCCCCCTAACCCTAACCCACCTTTCCCGCAGCCGAAACCTAACCCTCCCTCTCTGCAGCCTAATCCTAACCCTCTCTCCCCTGCAGCCTAACCCTAACCCTCCCCATGGGCGCCTAACTCTAACCCTCCCTCTCCACAGCCTAGCCCTGACTCTCCCCCCGCATAGACAGACACTCCAGTCCAGCCCTGCAGGTATACACTGGCGGCCAGGTTGGGAAATTGGTAATTTTAAACATATGTAAAAATCCTGATTCCCTCATCCCGACTGCAAATCGGACATTTTTAAAATGGTCCATTTCCCAGATTTCCCAATGGATCGCCAATCATCGTTGGCCACCCGTCCGTAGATCAGTGTTTCCAGCCGGATGGGAAATAAGCGCTTAGATGTACCGGGGCCATAAACTGCAACAGCATCATTTCAGGTCTGGGGCATTATTTGCAATGAGGGAAGAGACACAGATTTGGGGTATCATTTTTAAGGGGATGGCAAAATGAGGAAGGGGCGGGGCAGATTGTGGATTTTTTTATGAGAGAGGGGATTAGATCTGTAGGGTAAGTTTTAATTAAGGATGTTATTTGCCGGTATGTTTGCGTGAGGGGGAATGTGGGGCACAAAGAATGGGCCAAGGCGCCAATGTGGGATAAGGGGGATCAGATCTGAGGTATAGTTTTTAATCAGGTGTGTGGGGCAGGATATTTGGATTATGATTTGTAATGGAAGGTTGGGTGGCTGGAATCTGGGGTCTGATTTTAAACAAAAGTAGGTCAGATCCGGCATATTTTTTTTAATTTGCGACTGCAAGTAGAGGTGGACAGATAGTATGCTTTTAAATAGAGGTGACTGTAACGCTCCCTGCCCTGAACAGAGTTCCCGGGAACAGTCTTTGCTTTGTCAGTTGGGGCTAGTAGGTTTTGTGTGAGTTTATAGCTCTTCTACATATCATTTTTTTTTATATTTTTAATGGTCTTCTTAACCACATTACATAAACATTGCTGCAACAATTTTGTTACACTCAATTTTCTGGTATAAAGTCTGGGGTCACATGCTTGTGTTTGCCCCCCAGGCTGAAAGTTGCCAGCCAGCCTCTGGGTACAAAGCAACGCAGCCCACTAATTGACATTTTACATTATAATACCTGACGGAGAGTTTGAAAAACTCCATGGTGCAGGTTTTTTGTTGCAGCCACTGGGTTTTGTTATCTTATTGTGAGACTGAAAATGGGCCGTGGTGATTTCTAGAGAAATCAATGCATCTTTTTTCCTCGCACCTCCAGAGGACTAATTAAGCATTAGGAAGTTTCCAATTGATTAATTAGTCAGTAAGTACTGTCGGAAGTCTTCTGCATCCAATCTCTGGAGCTAGGTCTTCTGCAACAGCGAGTATGTAGTGTTTGGAAGTGTGTGTGAGTGTGTGTGACCCCCAGTGTGTGTGTGTGTGTATGTGTGTGACACCACCCCTGCCCCCCCCCCCCCCCTTCATGCAGTGTAATTACCCTGGAGGTAGCGCTGGAAGAACTACATCTCCCAGAAGCCTTTGTGCCTCCTAAAAGCCCCTTTCCCAGTGGGAAGATGGAGGGGAGACCACAAGAAGCTGCTTAAACCCCCAGAGACCACCAGACAGGTGAGTATCATTCTTCTCTTCACACGCCACAGGGTTTTAATCACTGAAAATCGATCATTTAAAACAAAAAACCTGTATACCACAGGTATTGGGGACTTGCATACACGCGGTAATCTAAAATTGGGCACAAGTTACACAAGTTGTTTTTTTTTACCTCGCTAAGGGGGATATTTAATAAATCATAATTATCTCATAAAAGCTGGAAATGTGATATTTATGTTATCTGGAGATGGAGATAAATATCTCCTCTCCAGTGGCAGTTGCAGAGCAGTCCACAATTTAAATAGGGGAGCCACGCCAACTGCCACCCCAAGCACTGCCAGACATTGCTGTTCGGGACTCACTGGCAGTTACACCAACTGCCAGTGAGTCCCGAACAGCAATGTCTGGCAGTGCTTGGGGTGGCAGTTGGCGTGGCTCCCCTATTTAAATAAAATTTTGGACTGTGCTGCAACTGCCACTGGAGAGGAGATAATTTATTAAATATCCTCCAATACTTTGCACCCAACTGAATTCCCCCCTTAGAGCCTGATTCTGAGGTGTAAGTAAAGCAAAAAGAGTAACTTTGTACCTGAACAACACATGTTGCACTGCAAGGGGAGCTAAAGCATTTATTTGTTCTGTATGCAGGGTAAATACTGGCTGCGCTTGAATGCAGCCCACAAAAATTCTGGACAGTCACAACCTCCAAATTTCATTCACACACTGTCTACCTTTACCTCCTCCCAACATTCTCAGTGGTAATTATAGACCCCTACTCAATTTGTCCAGGTTACAGCCATAGCTCCTGACTGAGTTGGGGGGCACAAAAGCTTGCGGACAAGGACCCAAAATCTGCATCCTAAATACTGTGCTATTTAGGGCCCCCTAATCTGAAGTGCCCCAATAGGGTTGAAACAGGGGTCTATGGGGTGGGGATGCTGGTTTCCTTCAAGTAGAGCAGTGGCCAGAGCCCAGGATTCACTGGGCAGCTCTGCAGGGTGTTTGTCTGGAGCGTGCCTTGGATACTCTGGGCGGCACTGCAGTGGTGCTACTGGCTGCTGGGTGCCGTTCCAGGCAACCCGTCAGGCACACAAATTTGCCGTGGATCAGCAGCAGTGCCGCTCCCAGTGCCTTGCAACCTGTACTACAGCACCGCTAACATACCCCTAGTTATAGCCCTGTGACCAAGCCCCCCCCCCAAATCCATAATCTAGCTCTGAGCAAATGTAAACTGTGCAGAGATCTGGTGGTGTGGATTAGTATACAGTACATGCAATGCTGGGTGCAGGGAGCACACACTAATGCTTACTAGTAAGGGATCTGAGGCCCACTCAATGTAAACGATAATTACATTGGTCACTTAGTACATATCAGAGAATCAAAAGCCAGTCAGTGTTTTTAAGAATTCTTTATTGGCCTTTATTTATTTCATGGGCAATCCTGAGCAGGCACACACGTGTTATTCAGATACCAATACCCCGGCTTACAGACACAGCCTCCCTTGCATAATGGATTGTGGCAGATTACTGGCTTTTTATCAGTCTCCTCCTTTTTCTTGTCCTCGCAGCGTCGGCCACAAATTGAGGCGCAGCTGTTGTACGTTGTGTTCCCTTTACAGGACTCACACGTAGCCCTTTCCACACAGTTTCCATTATCATCGGGTAGGAAACCCTCCTTGCAGACACAACCTGGAGGACATGTACGAGGTGTTCTGTAGTTGCTGCAGGTTGGGCAGTCACTTTCAGATGCCTTGTATTCTTGGTTCTCTCTGCATTGCATAGTGGTGGCTGTAAGATAGCATAGAGAGAGATATAATAAGGTTCTGCAGACCGAAAGATTCATCTTATCTGTAATGAGGAGTACCGGGACTCTACCAGCAGAGATTGCACCTCATACTAAAAAGGGCTGTAAGTTCCTTTTGGCTGTCAAAGTCAGAAAAATATCTCTATGCACACTACCATATTTGCACCTCACACAGGTCCGTGCTGCGCATGCGTACGCTCTCCCGTACGTGCGCATACTCACAGTCGCGGGCACCCGCAGGCGCATGGTATGCGTATTTACGGTAGAGTTTATGCGATCATAGCGTGCGACTCAATCATTACATATTTTCACTAATAATGTATTTTGTAGATCATGGTCCCTTTGATAGATTCTGAAAGTTTGGTTAATATAGAATGTTCATGAACAGAGGAATCCCTCTTTGTTTGATACGAAGGGTCAGATAGGAGTAATACAGTGGTGTTTAGTATCCATCGGAAGAATATTTAATTAGAAATATTCCGGTGTTGGTTTGAAGCAGATCAATCGCTCGTGCGAATAGTTATGGACATAAGAAGTTTATGAACATTTACTTTATTTGCACTTTATTACCCATGCGGCGGGAAACCCAGTTTCCCTCCCACCTGAGCAGTTGGAAATAGTCACAGCCCACCTGTATGAATCAACCTATGACCTTTTGTTATAATGCGAAGCCGAATTCCTGTGTCCAATGAACAATGAGATTGTAGGGACCATTGAATTGTATTGTGTGTGGGGCATAAATAGCGGGCCGACCATATCCAACTTCACTCTCTTCAACGGTTCTCATTGCTGATAATCGGGAGCTGGATATCGAGGCGCATGCGATCGTTCCCCTTGTGCGTAAGTTCTCTCCGTAATCATATTGTCTTACTATGAGCCATTTCTCTCTCTCCCTCTCTTCTTATTCTCTCGTATTTTCCCTTGATTAGACTTGAATTGTATTGTATTATATTTCCTGTGTAGTTATCTGGTTAGTTGGTTTATGTTATACTGTAGTGTATGCTTTGTACTGTGATTCTTTTTGCAAGTAATAGTCATAATACATATAATAGGTTTCGGACCCTAAGCCAGGTATCTGTGTATTCTTTATAGTGTTAAGTATTCTCTGAGCGTCGGTGACGCTCAAGCAGCTTTGTAGGTAATCAGGTTACACAAGGTTGCACTTACACATTGTCTCCACACTAAGGTTTACTGTGTATTTCATTGCTAAAGGTATAGATATAAAGGTTTAACGTTGTGAGCGTCTGCATCGCTGGTGATCTCCTCGTGGTCCCGAGCGTCCGCTACGCTATAGCTAATCATTACGTTAGTCGGCAGCCAATAGCGTGCCTGCCAGTGATCACTTAGCCGTAAGCGAACGTGACGCTTGAGCGTCTCGCCTACGGCTGAGCGATCGTTACGCAACTTGCGTACCCTTACGGTACTTCTTACGTAGCTAGCGTACAGTGTTCTTAGACCTCATAAAGGGTTATATACACGATAAATATTTAGCTTTATCAATTGGCGGCTCGTCCTGTCCTTCACATATCTGCACTAGGTAGATCAGCAGACATTATCCCTCAGCAAAGGGCGGGAGGTTGTCTCGTAGTGCTGACGGGATAAGCGTCTGCTTCGCTTAGATAAAAGAGTGCTGAAGGAATCCGGGAACCGGAGGTAAGAACAAAACGCTAGTGTCTTTTAAAACTGTATTTTTCTGTCTTGCGTACACACGCACGCACACATATATATCTGCATTTCTTCTTTTTCATTTTCGTATATCACTCTCCTGTCTGCCAGTTTTATAGTCGATAGAAGTGCTAAAAAAAGATTTGCCGTTATTTCATAGTTTAAGAGTAAAGGTAATATAGTTAAAAGATAGACAAACACACAGTTTTGCCTGGGAGATAAGGCGAAGTCAGTGTGTTGTGTGGTAGATGACCAGGGATCATCTACATTGATAAAAATATAAATTGTGTTACGGTGGATCTTTGCTTTGCGTACACGTGTCCCTAACAAAAGACTTGTGTACGCAATCCAAAGGCGGACGCACGCAGCGTACATTACGCAACGGAGCGTCCGGTTACGCCCACGTAGCTCAAGTCACGATAAGTTGATTTTTAACGCAACGCGATAAGTAACGCAAAGCGGTAAATAGCGCCACAGGCGATAAATAACGCAAGTCTATTTTTGGAAATCCAAAATTTAAATTAACAGATCCTGCTCCTAATTGGTAACACAGCTGGGCTAAAGAAAAAAAATTTCTGCGCAGAAATAGAAATAGAAGCAAAAGGGTACATGTGATGAGTGAGTGTTTTTGTATTACATAAGTTTATATAACTTAAAGGTTGAACCACAAGAAAAGTCGAGTACTCGTGAGGTACACGCGTGTAAGTGACGTGCACGGTGGCTAGGGAGGCATCCTTGGTTAAACATAATATTTGAGCATTAGAGTATAGCGGACCAGTATAGAACAAGACCAGGAGGTCAGACCAGGAGGTCGTACAGAACAAGACCAGGAGGTCATAACAGACCAGGAGGTCCAGGTACAGTAAACAGGGAAGTCCGCTATACAGTTCAGAGGCACAACACCGAGAAGGGTTGGTGCAAGACCCATATAGGCCGTACAAGCTCTGGCTGAAGGAATTCGCAGTCGTAAGTTTCGATTCCATTGGTCTTTCTGTACACAAGCTTAGTTGTTTGTGTACTGAACGACTGGACCGCACGTAATTGTGTACAGTAGTTAGTAATCTGACCTAGTACCATTAGAGTAAAGGGGTCACAAACGCTATTTGTACATTCTGACGTGATTTGTGTAATTTTTTATTTTTCAAGAAGGGAAGTTCGCTGGTCACTCAGGAACTATCTGACAAACCTCACCTTTACTGGAAAGAGTAAGTGTTCTGCGGATAACCCTCATATGTTCCAGTAAACAACGGTTTTTATAGGTGCCCTGGGTCGAGTGCGCCAGCACCATATCGGTGTGATCAGGTCGCATTGGTCGGCGTGGGCGAGTGAGTGGGGTACTCGGTAAACCGCCACCGTCGGCCTATTGTGAACAATCTGGTTTTCTGTAAGGGTTCGCTGAAGACCTTGATATAGAGATCAGAGGTAGAGCAAGCAACGCCTGCAGAGTTATGGGGGCCAGTTGTTCAGGTAGGGGGCGATCAACCTCGGTTCGGGTTGATTCAGTGGTCCGACCAATTGGGTCGGCCAGGTATATCATGTGTGAGAAATATGGAAGTCACACAGAGGTTTTATGTGATGAATGGGAGAGAATGACGGTACAAGACCGGGAGAAATTCCCAAGAATAGGTAGCTTCAGCCCAGAGGTGTTACAAAATTTAAGGAGGAGGATATGTCTCATAAAATCAACAAAGAGACGAGTTCAGCATTATGATTATTTACAGTTGTGGCAACAGGAAGGTGAGATACAGAGAGGTTTGGCTCAGGCGGCAGGATCTGGCTCTAGCAGAAAACTGATTGCCACGGCCCCGCCGCCACCATATATATCAGGAGAGAAGTTGATTACGGAGAAAGACGCACTAAGGTGTAACACAAAATCACTTAGTAACTGTGTAAATGTTAATGATAATGTTAACTCATTAACCCATGCAAGTATTAACCCGTGCAAGTTGTACCCTGTTTTGAACTTTCCTCAGGAGTGTGATCAAGAGGACGAAGCGACACCGATTTCAGCGCTCTCTCTAGCAGCCACCATAGCAGAGACCACAGTAGGCACAGCAACACCCACGAGATTAGTAAAGGCCCCTAGCGGAGGGATAGGTGAGGTCGTATCAACTGGTAAGTACGGCACCATGCATTATGCTGAGACTATTTCACCACAAGCTGTAGAATCTACACAGAATGAGGTTGTTAGAATTACTCCTGTTAGGGTAATAGCAGTTCCCAACGGGAAAACAGATGTATCAGGAGCCACTCCCATAAGGAACATTGCCATGTACAGCCCATTTTCCCGAATGGAATTAAGGACCATAGTGTCTGAATTCCCTGACCCTAGAAAAGATTTAGTTGCCAGCCAAAAATACATCACAGACTTAGGAAACACTTTAGAGCCCAATAATAAAGATTGGCAGATATTGCTAAAAGCTTGTTTACCCTCCAATGTCGACTCAGCTCAATTTTTAGCTGATTGTGGACTAGATCTGGATGTACCTCTTACAGATGTGTACAACAAAGATAACGTAAGAAGGATAAACTTACAGTTAAAGGAGCAATTCCCAGCAGTTGTTAAATGGAACAAAATATTTTCCATTAAACAAAAAGAGTCAGAAACAGCTGCAGAATATTTTCACCGGGCACTATTAGAAATGGCAAAGTACACTGGTATAGAGGACATTAGGACAAATCCAAACCATCGAGAAATAGCAGTATCTGTACTAATGGATGGTTTGAAGGAAACATTAAAGGCAAGGGTACAGACCACGCAACCATGTTGGCGAGGTCTGTCAGTGTCCACTTTGAGAGAGGCTGCTATTGATCACGACCGAAACATCACCAGACACAGGGAGTCGCAGAGTGATAAGCTAATGTCAGTAAGTATACAGGCTCTGACCACAAAGCAGCCTGCGTATGTACCATCCAACCCTATGGGTAAGTCAACTATGATAACATGTTATTCTTGTCAAAGACAGGGACACTATGCACGAGACTGTAGAGCGAAAAATTCGCAAAGATCATACCAACCCCCTAGACAACGACACGACACACGACATTGGGAGCAAGGTCCGCAGAAACGGAGTTATGAGCCACATACAGGGGAAACAATAAGATATCCCCCGAACAGAGACTGGCATGCCTCTGGTAGTTCCCAACTGTCTCCCTCACAAGTAGTTGCTGCCAGCGGGATTCAGGGAGGTCACCATACCCAATAGGGGTGTGGCCATACCTGTAATCTGCAGCCAGTGAAATTGATTGCCAACCTTGAAAGTGAACCCGAGGTCGCAATTAATGTAGCTGGTAAAACTTTAAACTTTCTTGTAGACACAGGGGCGGCCAAGTCAGTGATAAATTCGACAGTGGGCATGAGGACCACTGGTAGGACAATTCCAGCCATGGGAGTAATAGGAGTAGTCCAGCACTACCCTGTTAGCAAACCAGCCGAGATTACAATAGGGCCTTTGCATACCAAGCATTCCTTTTTGCTGGCTGCATCGGCACCAACCAATCTCCTGGGAAGAGATTTACTGTGTAAAATGGGGTGCGTCATTTATTGTACTCCTGAAGGTGTATTCTTGGACATACCTGAGAAACACGCTCAGGAAGTGCGAGACATGTTAGACTCCCCATCAAAATTAATGTCACATACCATTATGACAAATAGGAATCCATCCCAAGTAGAAGAGATGACATCTCAGATACCAGAGTCACTCTGGACAAAAGACGGACAGGACACTGGATTAATGGCAAACGTAGCTCCAGTAGTTGTACAAGTAAAAGATGGTAGGATAGCTCCAAAAATCCCACAATATCCTCTGAAGCCAGAGGTGGAGTTAGGAGTTTACCCAGTAATAGAGCGCTTGCTACAACAGGGCATTCTGGTAAGAACGTCCAGCACTGCCAATAGTCCCATCTTCCCTGTTAAGAAGAGTGGGGGGAGGGGTTACAGGCTAGTGCAGGATCTAAGGGGGATTAACAAAATAGTTGAGAGTCAGTTCCCCGTAGTGCCAAATCCAGCTGTCATCCTAATGCAAATCCCTCCCACTGCCAAATTTTTCACTGTTATTGACCTCTGCTCCGCTTTCTTTTCGGTACCTCTGCACCCTGACAGCCAATATTTGTTTGCATTCACATACAGAGGAGTCCAATACACGTGGACTCGATTACCCCAAGGTTTCATAGATAGTCCAAGTATATTTTCTCAGGCTTTGCATGATTGTTTACAGTCTTTCCAACCAGACAGTGGATCAGTATTGATACAGTATGTGGACGATTTATTACTGTGTTCAGATTCACTGGAAGCATCTCTGAAGGATACGAAACAGCTCCTGTTTCATCTTTCAGACACCGGACACAAGGTGTCCAAAGACAAGTTGCAATTATGCCAAACTAAGGTAAAATATTTGGGACACTGTCTAACACAAGGACTGAGACACCTGACCGCTGATAGAATCCAAGCAATTAGAGACATGACCCTGCCACAAACCCAGCAACAGATCAGAACGTTTTTAGGAATGTGTGGGTATTGCCGTAATTGGATCCCAGGGTTTTCCATTTTAGCGTTACCTTTGCAGGAAATGGTCTCCTCAAACAAACCTGATAGGATCTCGCATACAGACGAGTCCGAAACAGCATTTGAGAGACTTAAACAGTGCCTAACGCAGGCACCAGCACTAGGTATGCCAGACTATGGGAAACCCTTTGAACTATACGGAACAGAAAGTGCTGGTTGCACTAACCCAAAAACACGGTGATGCCAGCAGGCCAGTTGCATACTACAGCGCTCAGCTAGATACGGTAGCGCGATCCCTCCCCACATGCTTGCGAAGCGTTGCTGCGATAGCATTGCTAGTGACAAAAAGCGAAGATGTCGTGCTAGGCCACAACCTCACAATCCATACGCCACATGCGGTATCAGCCTTATTGAATTCTGCCCAAACCAGACACGTCTCATCAGCGAGGTTTACAAGATGGGAATTAGCACTAATGGCCCCCGTAAACATCACCATAAGGAGATGCAGTGCATTAAATCCTGCAACATATCTCCCAGGTGTGCCTGGTCAGGCACAAAGGGTGGAAGGTGAGAGTGCTGGGGAAGGAGGATTTAATACAAAGGAAGATACACATGATTGTATGGAATATTTGACCCAAAATTTTACCGCAAGGCCTGACATCAGTGACAACCCACTGGAAGATGCAGAACTCACGTTCTACACGGACGGTAGTTGTCACAGACAGTCAGACTCGGGAGACTTGTGTACTGGATACGCAGTCGTAGATGACCAAGACACCATAGAAGCGGAACCGCTAGGCCCACCTCACTCAGCCCAGGTTGCTGAACTGGTCGCCCTAACCAGAGCATGTGAATTGGCTAAGGGTAAGTCAGCCAATATCTACACCGATTCTAGATACGCATTCGGGGTAGTCCATGATTTCGGAGCCCTATGGCGCCTCAGAAATTTCATGACGGCAGCTGGTACACCGGTAGCGCATGCAGCTCACATAAAAAGGCTTCTAACAGCGATACAGGAACCCGACAGAGTGGCTGTTATCAAATGTAAAGCACACACATATAGCCAAGACCCGGTATCACTTGGTAACAGCCGTCCAATGAACAATGAGATTGTAGGGACCATTGAATTGTATTGTGTGTGGGGCATAAATAGCGGGCCGACCATATCCAACTTCACTCTCTTCAACGGTTCTCATTGCTGATAATCGGGAGCTGGATATCGAGGCGCATGCGATCGTTCCCCTTGTGCGTAAGTTCTCTCCGTAATCATATTGTCTTACTATGAGCCATTTCTCTCTCTCCCTCTCTTCTTTTTCTCTCGTATTTTCCCTTGATTAGACTTGAATTGTATTGTATTATATTTCCTGTGTAGTTATCTGGTTAGTTGGTTTATGTTATACTGTAGTGTATGCTTTGTACTGTGATTCTTTTTGCAAGTAATAGTCATAATACATATAATAGGTTTCGGACCCTAAGCCAGGTATCTGTGTATTCTTTATAGTGTTAAGTATTCTCTGAGCGTCGGTGACGCTCAAGCAGCTTTGTAGGTAATCAGGTTACACAAGGTTGCACTTACACATTGTCTCCACACTAAGGTTTACTGTGTATTTCATTGCTAAAGGTATAGATATAAAGGTTTAACGTTGTGAGCGTCTGCATCGCTGGTGATCTCCTCGTGGTCCCGAGCGTCCGCTACGCTATAGCTAATCATTACGTTAGTCGGCAGCCAATAGCGTGCCTGCCAGTGATCACTAAGCCGTAAGCGAACGTGACGCTTGAGCGTCTCGCCTACGGCTGAGCGATCGTTACGCAACTTGCGTACCCTTACGGTACTTCTTACGTAGCTAGCGTACAGTGTTCTTAGACCTCATAAAGGGTTATATACACGATAAATATTTAGCTTTATCAGGCAATTAGGTCTCTCATGGGGGAATGTATAGGACTGGTACAGATTTGCTCTGTGCAGGTTGTGGACAAGCTCAGGCGTTATCTCCTCTTCCTCTGTCTCACCTGCATCACCTGCCCCCATATTACTCCCTATGGCCCCTCACACACAATAAGCAGCATTATTATACACGTCACTTACTCTGTGAATTAGTTGTCGTCGGTGCATATATCAGCAGGGCGGCCACACCTGCAATACAGAGAGGATTTACACATCCTGTATTTGCAGAATGAAGATTACATACTATCCCAGCAGAAGTTCCCACAAGACTCCGATCTCCATCTGGCACTGATACAAAAGTCCAGCAGCGTATTTCATTTACTATCACGATGATACTAATGAATGTGTAGCCGGTATTTACCATATTTACCTACCGGATGAAGGCCCTCATTCCGAGTTGTTCGCTCGCTGCTAATTTTAGCAGAATTGCTAATAGGCTAAAATCCGGCAGTTCTGCGCATGCGTATGCATCTCAGGGCGCGTTAAGCAAATTTACACAAAACTATGCTATTTTACTCACAGGTGAATGAAGCTTTTCAATCGCTCTGCTGACTGACAGGAAAGGGGTGTTTCTGGGCGGAAACTGGCCGTTTTCAGGGTGTGTGCTAAAAAACGCAGACGTGCCAGGTAAAAACGCAGGAGTGGCTGGAGAAACGGAGGAGTGGCTGGTCGGACGCTGGGCGTGTTTGTGACGTCAAACCAGGAACTAAACGGACTGAGGTGATCGCAATTTAGGAGTAGGTCTGGAGCTACTCAGAAACTGCAAGGAAATTGCTTTCGTTAGCAATTCTGCTAATATTAGCAGAATTGCTAATCTTTCGTTAGCAATTCTGCTATGCTAAAATACACTCCCAGAGGGCGGCGGCTTTGTGTTTGAATTTCTGCTAAAAGTAGCTAGCGAGTGAACAACTCGGAATGAGGGCCGACGTGCAGTGGTGTCTCCCTACACCGTGGCGTCCCCTGGTAAACGCTTAGCAGTGATGGCAGAGGGCTACTGACTAATGCACTATGCATACCTCCCAACTTTCCAGTGCATACACTCGGGACATGCTGCTGCGGAGGCACGGCTGCGGGTTGGAAAGGGGTGGGCACCCAGATGTAGGGGCAGTGCCTCTGGTAAAGGGGGAGGGGCCTAGCGCCGCAACCCCCTGCTTTTGTCATTTTGGGGGCGTGGCCAGCGATCCCAGAGCCCCCAGCTCCCCACCCTGCACTGATGGATGCTGTGCGCATGCACACGGCATCTATTCAGTGATCACTGGCTACTTTGCAGAGCAGAGCAGCAGTGATCACTGGTTCTCCCAAATCCCGCCCCCGACCGCGGGACACTGTGACCCACCAGTGGGACAGCGGGTCAGTGTCCAATTAGCGGGACTGTCCTGCTGTATTCGGGACTGTTGGGAGGTCTGCACATGGTAGTGTCTCCAGATGGGACTCTGCCTAGAAGGCTTTGCTGTGCCCCCGATGTTGCCAATGGGGACGGTACGGCCAGTGGCTTTTCAACATGGGAGGTAGATTAAATATAAGCAGAGCAGAGGTGCCTACAGGAATACATTGCAGCAGGGGAGAGTGCCCAGTATAACCAGCATACTGCCTGCTACATGATTACATACCAGCTTACAGAGTGTCCGAATGCTTAAACCCCATCATAGTGGAATGCCTGCAGTATTAAAAACTAGCCCAGGGGCCATGGGCAGGAAATCAATTACCTTCTGTGCTGCAGTCACATTATCTCTCCCTAACTCCCCCTGTGCTGCAGTCACAGTATCTCTACCAAACGTCCCCTGTGCTGCAGTCACAGTATATCTACCTAACTCCCCCTGTTCTGCAGTCACAGTATCTCTCCCTAATGTCCCCTGTGCTGCAGTAACAGTATCTCTACCAAACGTCCCCTGTGCTGCAGTCACAGTATATCTACCTAACTCCCCCTGTTCTGCAGTCACAGTATCTCTCCCTAATGTCCCCTGTGCTGCAGTAACAGTATCTCTACCAAACGTCCCCTGTGCTGCAGTCACAGTATCTCTACCTAACTCCCCCTGTTCTGCAGTCACAGTATCTCTCCCTAATGTCCCCTGTGCTGCAGTCATAGTATCTCTACCTAAAGTCCTCTGTGCTGCCATCACAGTATCTTTCTCTAACTTCCCCTGTGCTGACATCACAGTATCTCTCCATTACTCCCCCTGTGCTGAAGCCACAGTATCTCTCTCTACCTTCCCCTGTGCTGCAGTCACAGTATCTCTCTCTAACTTCCCCTGTGCAGCAGTCACAGTATCTCTCTAACTTCCCCTGTGCTACAGTCACAGTATCTCTCCATGATATCCCCTGTGCTGCAGTCACAGTATCTCTCCCTACATCCCCTCTGCTGCAGTCACAGTATCTCTCCATAATGTCTCCTGTGCTGCAGTCACAGTATCTCTCCCTAACTTCCCCTGTGCTGCAGTCACAGTATCTCTCCCTAACGTTCCATGTGCTGCAGTCACAGTATCTCTTCCTAACGTCCCCTGTGCTGCAGTCACAGTGTCTCTCCCTAATGTCCCCTGTGTTTCCTTCACAGTATCTCTCCCTAACATCCCCTGTGCTGCAGTCACAGTATCTCTCCCTAACTCCCCATGTGCTGCAGTCACAGTATCTCTACCAAACGTCCCCTGTGCTGCAGCCACAGTATCTTTCTCTAACTTCCCCTGTGCTGCCGTCACAGTATCTCTTTCTACCTTTCCCTGTGCTGCAGTCACAGTATCTCTCTCTGACTTCCCCTGTGCTGCAGTCACAGTATCTCTCCCTAACTTCCCCTGTGCTGCAGTCACAGTATCTCTCCCTAACTTCCCCTGTGCTGCAGTCACAGTATCTCTCCCTAATATCCCCTGTGCTGCAGTCACAGTATCTCTCCCTAACGTCCCCTGTGCTGCAGTCACAGTATCTCTCCCTAACGTCCCCTGTGCTGCAGTCACAGTATCTCTACCTAACGTCCCCTGTGCTGCAGTCACAGTATCTCTACCTAACGTCCCCTGTGCTGCAGTCACAGTATCTCTACCAAACGTCCCCTGTGCTGCAGTCACAGTATCTTTCTCTAACTTCCCCTGTACTGACATCACAGTATCTCTCCATAACTTCCCCTGTGCTGACATCACAGTATCTCTCCCTTACTCCCCCTGTGCTGCCATCACAGTATCTCTCTCTACCTTCCCCTGTGCTGCAGTCACAGTATCTCTCTCTAACTTCCCCTGTGCTGCAGTCACAGTATCTCTCTCTAACTTCCCCTGTGCTACAGTCACAGTATCTCTCCCTAACTTTCCCTGTGCTGCAGTCACAGTATCTCTCCCTAATGTCCCCTGTGCTGCAGTCAAAGTATCTCTCCCTAATGTCCCCTGTGCTGCAGTCACAGTATCTCTCCCTAACATCCCCTGTGCTGCAGTCACAGTATCTCTCTCTAACTTCCCCTGTGCTGCAGTCACAGTATCTCTCTCTAACTTCCCCTGTGCTACAGTCACAGTATCTCTCCCTAACTTTCCCTGTGCTGCAGTCACAGTATCTCTCCCTAATGTCCCCTGTGCTGCAGTCAAAGTATCTCTCCCTAATGTCCCCTGTGCTGCAGTCACAGTATCTCTACCTAACGTCCCCTGTGCTGCAGTCACAGTATCTCTACCTAATGTCCCCTGTGCTGCAGTCACAGTATCTCTACCTAACATCCCCTGTGCTGCAGAGTTACCAATGTAATAATTTCCAATCACTTCAGTTGAGACCCAGGATACAGCTACGGATGTCAGAGAATTCTACTACAGCCACCAGCAGCTACTAAGATAATTAAATGTTGCCAGGGCAAATGATAGAGAATTAAACAAATAAATGAATGATATTATATCAGATATGAACTCACTAAAAGTCACCAGCAGGTGCATTGGTGTGAGTGCCATGTTTCATAGATTTCCTCTATCAGTTTCCTGCATAGGACATGAGAAATGGGGAGAATTACACATACACATCACAAAATACACAACTATACACAGCACAGCCATATAACAAACAGCAATACCAGGGAACATTGGATAATATTTGATTAAGGAACCAGACATACATTTAGCAGGTAGTGCACTGAATATCAGAAACTGTGTGACCAAATACAAAACTGTGAGCCTGATAAGACAGGGTCATGATTATGTAGAGCGTATATAATATGTGTGGTACATGTATACATGCTTATGTAAGTAATCAAATATTTGCCAAAAAAAGTACAATTTGTTTTATAAACAAATAATACATTTTGGTTAAATGTATAAATAAACACCATTAATGGATACGTATGTTACGAATACAGGGGGAGTGCTGCCTGCAGTACTCACCTGTGCAGTATACCCAGCGTCTTCTGCTCACGTTGCAGGTGCACAGACATATATAGGATTTTGGGATGTGGGTGTGGTCAGGTTATAGGCGAGTCCTGTGTATGACCAGAATTTAGGTTGCAGTGTGCAGCTTCCCCTGGGAGTTACCCTGTAATACAGAAATTATGATACTATGAAATTACCAAAGCACCCACATAAATGCACATGTGCTGATTCGGAGGTGGGAGGAAATTATGTCTAGGTTTCCATTGAGGTATGTGGAAAGATTTTTAGAATCCCTCCCACAAATGTAAAGTATCAGCAGAGGTGACGTCGCCTTCACCTATACAGTCACTGCCAAGCGCTAGGCTTATAACTCAATAGTTCCTTAGAGGACTGTATGGTCCTGACTAATTCACCAGACTTCTAGGATCATTTGGAGCCAATGTCCTTCAACATGCAGGGCTGAGTTTGGAGCAAAGCAGAAAGGAGCAAGTAACTCTGATCCATGCTCTTATTATCTCCCGCATTGATTATTGGGATAATCTCCTGACTGGTCTTCCCAAACATTGGATCTCACCACTACAATCCATTCTGAATGCAGCTGCGAGGCTAATCTTCCTCGCTAGATGTTCATCGTCTGCAGATCCGCTCTGTCAGTCCCTCCATTGGTTACTGGTATTCTACCACATTCAATATAAAATACTTTTACTCACAAATAAGGCCATTAACCAAACTACACCAACGTACATGTCTTCACTCATCTCAAAATATATCCCTACCTCTCCGCTCTTCACAAGATCTACGTCTCTCATCCACACTCATTACTCGCTCCCACCCACGATTGCAGGACTTTCTTCGGGCTGCACCCACTCTGTGGAATGCCCTACCACGTACATTAAGACTCTCCCCTAGTCTCCAAACCTTCAAGCGTTCCCTGAAAACTCACCTCTTCAGACAAGCTTATCAATTTCCAGAACCACTCACATAACCTTTATATGCTTTCCTATCCAATTATATGCCCACAGTACAGTCCACACATATCCTCACATATTTCCTCTTTCTTCACTTTCCGTTCCTCCTGACCCCGGTTCATCACTGCTGTAATGTGATTTCATGCAGCCCACCAAGAACCTTTGCAATCTGGTGGACAACTCTGCAATAGATAACACCTATCCTTGTATATACATGCCTATTTCCCCATAGATTGTAAGCTTACGAGCAGGGCCTTCCTACCTCTGACAGTTTGTTATTACCTAGTTTTGTCTTATCATTGTGTACAATTGTAAAGTGCAACAGAATTTGCTGCGCTATATAAGAAACTGTTATTAAATAATAAATAAACTGTGGACCTGTGTCAAACCATGCTGTGCTGCAGGTGGGGCAGATGTAACTTGTGCAGAGAGATTTAGATTGTGTCTTTGCTGAAATCTAAGTTGTATGACACTTACACATTTCTCCTGGGATACCTGGGAGCAGTGGCGGTTTTTACCTACGGGCTGCAGGACTGCAGCCCCCCCCCCCCCCCTTCCCCCCCCATAAAATCCGCCACCCAGCTCACTGTCAGTGAAGTCAGATGCAGGGTTTGAGACTGCACTGGCTTCACTGTGCCTGGCAGTGACTTTCTATTGGAAGTCCTACCTGCCAATCACAGACACTACAGCCAGTCCCATTGAGAGGTGTTTCCTACCTCCAGGACTGCCAGTCCGGGCTGCAATAGGCTGAGAGCCAGCTTCCTGTAGGAAACCAGTTCCCTGTCTTGTAGGCCCTGGCCGGCTTTTATGGGCTACAGCCGATGCAGTCTATAGAAGTTGTGGTTTTGCACATGCGCAGTACCGTCCGGGTCTTGGCATCTGTGAACTGCACATAGCACAGGCGCCGAGTCCCAGGTAGCGGTGGGGACAAGGAGGGGAGGACAGACAGCATCGCCAGTGGCAGCCCTACTCTTCCCCCAAGATGGTAGGAGCCGCCGCTGTGTGGGATACTCTCAAATTTTCAGGGAGTTCCTGGGAACCCCAGTAGACCCTCCTGCATAGTATGGGGAGCATAATTATATGATTTGTGGGTCCTTGAGGAAGCAGGGCCTATTTAACACAACTCTATCACAATCTCATCAGTTTGGCCTCACCTCAGCATAGGGGACGTATATTGCAAAATATCCATCCCACCCCATCAGGCATCATCAACATCTCTTGTCCGGGTTACTCCCGGAGGGGAGAAATACGTCATCAAGGTTAAATAAAGCTGTCCAGCCAGTATGTACCCTGAATGTAAAAAAAAAAAAAAAGAACTGGGGCAATGTGTTGGAAAGGGGGACTGGCTGTTTGTGGCGGGGCGGGAGAGGGGGGTTAACAACAAAAATTGTTGGAATATATGATTGGCAAATTAAGTTTTCTGTGCAACAGGTGAGCGGGAGTTGGGGAGTATTTATACAACAGTTCATTGGTTGCTAAGGGGATGACCTGTGTAACAGGTGACTGCTGGTGGGGTTGTCTCTGTGTCGCGTAGCTTGCAAAGGAGGTTATTTCTCTTCAATATATGTCTTATATGGGTTTTAGATTTACAGCTAAAATCATGTCATTATAGCAAACCAAATCCGAAATTTGGATATAAATTCTAAATTCCAAACTGTGGACTTGGATCCGGTTTGGTTCAGATCTCCTCTGGAGATCAGAACCGGGACTCAATTTGCATCCACAATAATCAGGTGGGTTCGGATTTCTAAAGAACCAAATCACTGGAAGTTCTAATACTAGTGGCTCTCTGGAAGAACTGATGGAAATATTAGGAAATGAGTGTATTATTGGTGCAGGAATTTACCTAATGTTACTTATCCTGCGAGCAGAGGCTGCCACGTACTAGAGAGCCATGGTATTGGTCACTTACCCATAATCCTTCCCCATCTTGTTACCCTCATTTATCTGATGTAGGGGGTCATTCCGAGTTGATCGCTAGCTGAATTTGTTCGCAGCGCAGCGATCAGGCTAATAATCGGCGGTTCTGCGCATGCGTATGCTGCGCAATGCGCACGCGCGACTTACGGGCACAATGAACGATGTCGTTTTGCACAAGGTCTAGCGATGCATTTCAGTCGCACTGCTTGCCGCAGAGTGATTGGCAGAAGAGGGCGTTTCTGGGTGGCAACTGACCGTTTTCAGGGAGTGTGCGGAAACACGCAGGCGTGCCAGGAAAAATGCAGGCGTGGCTGGGTGAACGCTGGGCGGGTTTGTGACGTCAAATCCGGAACTGGATAGTCTGAAGTGATCGCAAGCGCTGAGTAGGTTTTGAGTTACTCTGAAACTAAACAAAAAATTTTTGCAGGCGCTCTGCGATACAACCGTTCGCACTTCTGCTAATCTAATATACACTCCCAGTGGGCGGCGGCATAGCGTTTGCACGGCTGCTAAAAACTGCTAGCGAGCGATCAACTCGGAATGACCCCCGTAGTCCTTACATAATACAAAATCTGGGTGGTACTGGCTTCTATATCATAATTCCATACCTCCCAACATTGTGAAAACATGCCTGCTAGGCCACACCCCCTAATATTTTCGGCACATGTCCAAATGTCATGTCCCTGTCAAACGGGGGGTGAGCCCAGTCAGAGCAGCCCCAGACTCTTGCGGCACTAAATTGATGCAGGGTGCACGTCATCAATCCAGCGGTGACAGTGTCCCCGCCCCCCCCCCCCCCCCCCCCCTCCCCTCACAGGACACAATGGCCGTCAGGTGAAACGATGAGACAGTGTGCGAAAAGCAGGACTGTCCTGCCAAAATAGGGATGGTTGGGGCCTAGGATAAATCACATGAATTACCTATTTTTTGCCACTGTGCATGCATATAAATCAATAAATGGTGCAAGGCACGTGCATCCTACAGTGTCTGCATATAGAGACAGTGGCAAGCAATCCACAATCTCCCACTCTGCGGCACAGCAAATGATATAAATAAGTGGTCGGGAAAAGGTTAAACAAACTATAATAAATACACAAACATAATAGAACCAGTACTGCACTTTCGAAGCACACATTCTCCCACCTCATGGTAAGGCTCCTGTCTCTTCTTCCTGGTAGATACTCTCTGGTCCAATCCACTGATTGGAGACTCAGAACCACACACACAGCAAACTGGGCATGTGTAGAAACTCTGGTCTGTCCCTTAAACTGCATGATGTGGCTACAGCTCTAGTAATTGTATTATATACCATGCTATTTTGGTCAGAACTTGAGCCACTTGCCAAGAGGAGTGGGTTTCTGGGCAACCAGAACCCCCCCCCCCCTGCGTTCGCCTATGAGAGACACAGGACTGGTGAGGGCCCCAGCATTCTACCCTGGCATACTGTGTCAATAGAGATAGCATAAAATGATTCCCGGCATTTGCAATACTCAACAATACGCAAATATGCCAAACACTATTAACATATTGTACCTCCCAGCCGGATAGTGTCCAAATAGGCTGTCCCACACGCGGGCTGCAGTGTCCAGCGGGAAGGGGGACAGGTTGGGAGTGCCTGTGCAAAGCAGCCGGCAATCACTTAATAAATGCAGGGAGGTGAGCCCCAAAATGACAAAAACAAGGGTCTTGCAGTGAGGTTCAGCCCCCTCCTCCTGAGCAACCTGCATTGCTGCCTTCTGAAGTAGAGAGGTATGCTATTAAGGCCTCCATGCCTTTAAGAGAAAACAGGATTCAATTGTCTTAATTTTCATCAGCTTTACAAGCTCTTTACCTAATGTCTCATTATTCACACTGTAAGTATACGGAACGTCCTTAAGCATACCTCCCAACACCTCTCTAGGAGGGACAAAATCCTCTACTCCTGGAATTCCCGCTTAATTTATGATTGCCATCACCTGTGCTGAACAGGTTAATGGATAAGAAAGGTGTTTCAGCACAGGTGAGAGCAATCATACTTTAAGGGAAGTCCAGAAGCAGAGCATTGTGTCCCTCCTGGAGAGGGTCATGTTGGGAGGTATGTCTTAAGTTCCTGTTTGATGTTCTACTAATTATACCCTCACCTTTTCCCAATAATTATTTTGTCTTTTGAAGACAGTGTCTTTGGGGGAAAAAAATAACTGGATCATCCAGTTTTCTTAGTTATCTATGTATCAATCTATGAGATGCTCTTTGCTACCTGCTAATTACATAATTGTGAGTAATGTATTTATTCATCTTGCTACCTATGGTACACATTACATAATCCTGTTATGCAACAATGTACACAACGTCCTTCCTCCTTATTACATTCATCAGGAAGTCAGACAGCTAGCGCAGGAGAGGGAGAGACAACACACAGACCGTGCCTGAGAAGTGACAATATAATGTACATTTAAGTGAAAGCCTGTGGAGCAGTGATAAGACTATGTAACAACATTTTTGTCCTTGGGAAGTAAGTGCTGTTTCTTAATTGCTAAGGCGTGCAATAATTTATTGTAATTGATCCTTGATAACACACTTTAAGCTCATTTATTAACTAAGAAATAAAGACACAGCCGCCACTGCATTTGGATTATAGGTCATGACATTTATTAGTTGGATGACCAGATTTTACTCATAGAAGGTGGCAAGGAAGACGCTACCATTTACCAGCTCCAGCCAATTAGATCTCTTGTGGGCAGTACGGATGGTTAGCATTACTGCCTCACAGCACTGAAGTCACGGGTTTGATTCCCACCATGGCCCCAACTGTGTGGAGTTTGTATATTCTCCCCGTACATGCGTGGGTTTTCTCCGGGTACTCCGGTTTCCTCCCACAATCCAAAAATATACTGGTAGGTTGATTGGCTCCTGACAAAATTAACCCTAGTGTGAATGTGTGTGTACATGTGGTAGGGAATATAGAGTGTTAGCTCCACTGGGGCAGGGACTGATGTGAATGATCAAATATTCTCTGTAAAGCGTTGCGGAATATGTGTGCGCTATATAAATAACTGGTAATAATAATAAACTGGTAATAATCTCTTAAAAATAGCCCTACTCTGTATAAGCATAACCTGCACTGTGAAGGACTCACCACCCCTTACTACGGCACAGTAGGGATGCTCCCACAGAGAAGCGTCCATTGTCCCGCTGCAAGGGCAAGACACACCCGCCGTCTTTCAAAAGGGTAAGTGCCCCTGTCACCGCCGGTAGTAGCGCTTTACCTCCATCACCAGGTTCAGTGTCGGACCTGGGGAATGCCGTGGTAGGGACCCATGTTTAGGGGTGTGGTCAGTCTGCTGAGGGGGTGTGGCCTACCACCTCTGGGCCCCTTCATAAATATATACAGTAAATTCAGCTGCTGCATGCATGATAATGTAACAGATTAATAACAGCAATGCACTGTAGAGAATATACCGTAGTCCAGTATAAGGTAACATAGGTATAATGTATAATTCAAGTGTACAGTCTGGAACCTGATCCTTAAAGCAGGAGGTGGGCCCTCAGGCAGTGGGGCCCACCAGTAGTTTCCCCTGTACCCCTGTGAGCCAGTCCAAGCCTGACCAGGTTCTAAGAACTGTAGCCTGCCACCCTATATGGGAAAATTAAACTCAGACCTATAACCTACTTAATCTAAGAAGGAGAAAATACCTTTACGAAAAATTCCAACACCTAACGGAGAAAGATGTACACTATCCACCCTAAAATAATGAGGACTCTGCTGGAACAACAAAGGATGTTTCACAACAACACCACCCTTAGAAGATACAAATTTGGAAACCGCTAAATGTATCTTCTTTCTAGCCTTATCCAAAGCTGCTGGATCTCATGAGCCTCGCCACACAAACCTGGGTATAATTTCAGACCACACCGTGACCAAACACACCTCAGCCCAACAAAGAAGCACTCTCCCTAAATCTGCTTTGATTCGTAAGATAAGATCGATACCTTTCACTTGGCCTATATCGTTACCGCCCAGGTGAACCACCAACCAACTGGGCCTTCCCCACTGCGGCTCTTGATGAAAAACTAAGCCTAACAAGTCAGACCATGCAAGCCTCTTATTCCTAACTACTGAATTGACTCTCCACCTAACAATTCTAACACCCTACCAGCAAGAGAGTGACGCTCAGCCTAAAAAATATATGTATCGCCCACTAGCCATATTTGCTCCGGTGACTTAGTGATTGCTGTAAGAAAAAACACCCTTACTGTCAGATACCTCACCCAAAAAATGTGTGTAAGTGAAATAAATGAAAACATAGAAACATAGTATTTGACGGCAGATAAGAACCACTTGGCCCACCTAGTCTGCCTCTTTTTTTTTTATCCTTTAGGCAATCTCAACCCTTTTTGAACCTTAATTCTTTGTTCAGGATATTCATATGCCTATCCCGAGCATGTTTAAATTGATCTACAGTCTTAGCCTCTACCACCTCTAATGAGAGGCTATTCCACTTATCCACTACCCTTTCTGTAAAGTTTCTATCATGTCCCTCCTTTCCCTTCTCTGCTCCAAACTATACATGTTAAGATCTTTTAGCCTTTCCGGGTAAGTTTTGTGATGTAGGCCGTGCACCATTTTAGTTGCCCTTCTTTCTATACTCTCTAATATACTTATATCCTTCTGGAGATATGGGCTCCAGAACTGGACATAACTGTGTGGACATAACCTAACTGTGTTAGGAAAATACAGTGAAGGCGAAAACTTAAACAACCTCCCGTGGACCTTAAGATTCAGCCAATTGTAATTAGGCCCCCTTGGAGGAAAAAATAAAAATTCCTTCTAACCCCCAATTTTTGAACGCTAGCCATTAAAAAATGTACAGGTAAACAATGGTTTTGGGTTGGCGCAAGTAGCGCAACATTAAATCTTATCTAACCTGATGTAGGACTTAAAAGCCGTGGACTTCCAACAACCCAACTCTTGCATGGCTGACATTGGAACTCCGCTGGCCACAGCACAAGTAGCTGCCCTTTTCAAAAAGAGTGTGCGCCATACTTTTCACTCTTTAGGCCTAACTTAACCAGAGTTTCAATACTGCAGCAAACTGAAATTTAGGGGGTAATTCAGACCTGATTGCTAGGCTGCATTTTTTCACAGCCTGCGATCATATCCGAACTGCTCATGCGTATGCACCGCACTGCGCAGACGTGACGGGCCACTGAAACAGGGATCGGCGCCCTGCGACGGGATGGTGCAAAAAAAGAGATTGCACGGACGATTGCAAGGAGATGGACAGCAAGAAGGCGTTTGTGAGTAGCAACTGACCGTTTTCAGGGAGTGTCTGGAAAAACGTAGGCGTGTCAAAGCGTTTGCAGGGCGGGTGTCTGATGTCAATTCCAGTTCCGAACAGGCTCAAGTGATTGCAGCGGCTGAGTAAGTCCTGGGCTGAGCAGAGGCTGCACAAAATCTGTTTGTGCAGCTCGGATACACATGCGTTCGCACACTTGCACAGCTAAAATACCCTCCCCTGTAGGCAGGGCTGGCAACAGGGGGGGGGTCAAAGGGGACACCTGTACCCAAGGATACGCCGCTTAGTGCCCAGCAGGGATGGGCTGGGGGAGCTAGGAATGCAGCATGTGGACATTGGGGAGAGACAGACTGTGCGGTGTGTGGGAGAAAGGACAGAGGGAGACACAGACTGTGGTGTGTATGACGGAGGAAGAGAGATATTCATATTTTTATATGTGTATAAATAAATATACAGTTATTAGCAGTTTTTTTTATATAGCGCAGCAAATTCCGTTGCATATATATATATATATATATATATATATATATATATAAAGTCAAATCCCCAGTTACTTGTGCGGTGCACACAACCCAATATATATTGTATTTAAAATAAATTCTTTATTGTAAATTCATTAAAATCCCTATATTATTCTCAGATGTAGGCAAGATGCCACATTCAGTGTTTGATAATTCTATATATAACTAGGTGCTTCATCGCGCCCTACGGGCGCTCTTCACACCGTCGCAAGGGGCTACGCCCCCTTAACCCTTGCATGCCTTTCTGGGGGTCAATATTTGTATTATATGGAGTATTACCTGCATTCCTTTGTTAGTGGTTAAATATTGCACAATGAAAGGGCGTGCGATGGTGAAGGAGGCGCAGCCCCTTGCGACGGCGTGAACAGCACCTGCAGGGCACGATGTACAGAATGTAGCGGGTGCGGGGGGGACTGCGGATGGGGGAGGGTGTCTGTAGATGCTGCGGTGGAGGGGGGGCGGAAGCGGGGCGGCCCGAATGGGGAAGGGTCGGGAGGTGCTGTGGGTGGGGGAGGGGCAGAGGAGTGGGGGCCGCAGATGGGGGATGGGTATGGAGGCACTGCAGGTGGGGGAGGGGCAGGGGTGCCACGGGTGGGAGAGGGGCAGGTGTGGGGATGTTGCGGATGGGTGAAGGGTTCCGGAGGTGCTGTGAGATGGAAAGGGGCGGGGGTGCCGGTGGTGGGGTAGGGGTCTGCAGGTGCCGTGGGTAGGGGAGAGGCAGGTACGGGTGGTGCAGCGGATGGGGAAGGAGGTCCGGAGGTGCTGCAGGTGGTGGAGGGGCAAATGCGGGGGTGCCATGGGTGGGGGAGGGGTGGGTGAGGGGGGGACCGCGGATGGAGGAGGGTTCTGTAGATGCTGCGGGTGGAGGGGGGCAGGTGTGGGGGGAGACATATATGGGGGGTGGATGGTGGAGGGGGTCTGGAGGTGCTGTGGGTGGTGAAGGGGCGGAGGAGTGGGAGCCGCGGGTGGTGTAGGGGGTCTGGAGGCTGTGCGTGTGGGGGAGGGGTGGAGTGCCGCATGTGGTGGAGGGGAAGGTGCGAAGGTGTGGTGCATTGGGGAGGGGTCTGGAGGCGCTGCGGGTGCTGTACCTGCCAAAAAGGTAGTTGGAGGGTATGCAGTAACAGGGCCAGGACAGGGGTGACAGAGTCAGAACAGGGGTGACGGGGCCAGGACAGGGGTGACGGGGCCAGGACAGGGGTGACGGGGCCAGGACAGGGGTGACGGGGCCAGGACAGGGGCGATGGGGCCAGGACAGAAATGACAGGGACAGGATAGGGGTGACAGGGCCAGGGTAGGGGCGGCAGGACCAGGACAGGGGTGACAGGGCCAGTATAGGGTTGACAGGGCAAGCACAGGGGTGACAGGGCCAGGATAGGGGTAACAGGGCCAGCATAAGGGTGACAGGGCCAGGATAAGGGTGAAAGGTCCAGGATAAGGGTGACAGGGCCAGGATAACAGTGACAGGGCACTGTCAGGGGTGACAGGGGTGACGGGTACATGACAGAACACAGGGCACAGGAGAGATTGGTATTAGGGACAGAACAGTGGTGACAGACAGATGTGTCTTACCGGAGTCACTGCTGCTGACTGCTGCTGTTCCACTCCAACCTGTTGGGATCTGCTGCTGGTGGAGACTTGGCATGGCTGACTCTCTCAGGCTGGAGTCCTGCTTCCTCTGCCCGTCCTCATCCCTCCCCCCCTCCTCACACACACAGCAGACCTCGCGCAGCTGCCGGGCAATGTGGTAAGGGGAGACTGGGAGTGACTGGTTAGCCCCCAGGAGACGCTGCGGCTGGAGGGAGGAGGGGGTAATAGCATGCACGCGGCGCGGACCTCGCGGCAGCTGGGCACTGTGGTAAGGGGAGACTGGGAGTGACTGGTTAGCCCCCAGGAGACGCTGCGGCTGGAGGGAGGAGGGGGTCATAGCATGCACGTGGCGCGGACCTCGCGGCAGCTGGGCACTGTGGTAAGGGGAGACTGGGAGTGACTGGTTAGTTCCCAGGAGTCGCTGCGGCTGGAGGGAGGAGGGGGTCGGAGCCTGCGAGCAGCTCGCACTTCTGCAGCGCTGCCCGCCGGCTAAATTGTGTGAAGGAGCTGGGCGCACCTCACTGCGGGTGGCAGCGCTGCAGCTAGCGGTGGGGTTGCCGGGGCTGGAGATAACAGAGGCAGTACGGAACCTGCACAGCGGCAGGTGCCCCACAAAACTGCAGCTAAGAAGCGTGGAGTGTGCCAGAAAGTGACGCTCCTCCGCGCCAGAGAGACCCTACTGAGTATGCTGATGTGGGGGGTCAAGCACACAGTGAGCCGATGCCCGTCTGTCTGTACGGAATACCCCCTCACACACCCCCATACCTCCCAACTGTCCCGATTTTCGCGGGACAGTCCCATTTTTTGGGGTCTGTCCCGCTGTCCCACCCGCGGGTCGCAGTGTCCTGCGGTGGGGGGGGCAGTTGGGAAGCTCCTGTACTCGCTGTTCTGCTTAGCAGAGCAGCGGTGAATAGTGGAGACAGAGGGACAGGGGGCATCAGGGGGTACGGATTAAGGGGGGGTTCCAGCAGCAGAGCCGAATTAAGGGGGGGGGGCAGGGGGTACGTACCGTTGGACCCACAGTTTTAGGGGGCCCCCCGGCTCGAGTAGCTCTGTCCCAGCTCAGAAGCTCCCCCGTCCTGCCAGCAACAGCAGCAGCATTGTCCTACAGTCAGCACACGCTGCTGCGTGTTGGCAGGTCTGTGGTGTTACAGGGAGGCAGCAGTCTCCCTGCTTTCTTCTGCCTGTGCGGGTGTGTGGGGGGGAGCGACCACCTCCTCTGGATTTACCCCTAGCTGAGGGGCCAAAATTCCATAAAAAAAAAAAAGCAACAGGAATTTGCATAAGGGGCGTGGCCTCGTGTCCCGCGATTAGGCCACGCCCCCAACCCCACAGCAGGCTCAGCAATGAGATAGGGCTCCCCTGTCTCAAGTGCCCTGGGCCCCCTGGACTCATAATCAGCCCCTGGGGGCATGCCAGCAGCTCACAGAGCACTGGGCATGCCCCCTCACTGACGAAAACGGGGACCCTCCCATGAAGCCACGCCCCCTTTTCGCCGAGTGTGTGTCCCTCCTTCTGCCTGATGAAAGCTCCTGCAGAAAGCTGGGAGGTATGTACCCCTGCCTGTGCCATGCCCATACCATCTGCTTCTGCTCCTAGTCTCCTATAGACTTGGCCAGATCTGTGACTCATTTGACTAACTCCGCCCAGTGTTGTGACTCCGCCCAGCATTAGCAAATGAATCACAAAGTCACAGATCTGGGCTATTATATAGGAGATTACATTAGTTTGTCAGACTTATGTTGTTCTTTATTTAGAATCAAGCGAAGTATTAAAAAAAATAGTAAGGAAAGTGAAGAAGAATGAAAATAAGTGAATAAAGATTAAAAACAAGGCTAGTGTGTCAAATGCGTCATGTGTTGTTATTATCAAATAATCCTAATATGTATGGACCGTACTAACTCTCCCTGTATTGTGCTTAAATTAAATATTCTCACTGAGAGATCTGTGGGTAATCGAATCAAGTGAGACTCTTAGTAGAATATATCCCAAGAATACAGTATAATATATTGATAAATATCGTGATGAGTATATATCACCTTACAGATAGCTTCAACAGAAGACAGTTACTGTATTCCAATAATTATAGGGAATTCCACAAGATCCTACCCATAGGATATTACATACTAAGCCTGCATTTTTGTATTGCTGAAAATAAACTCGTGTGTTCCACTATTATAATTCACACACATATTATGTAAGCTCCAGATCACTTCTTGTGTCACCTAGAGTTCTTGCGCTGCCCACTCCTCGTATTGTATAGGTATAATTGCCGTGGCAGTAATGGGCAATACAGACTGTCTGACCTGCTGTGAGATAATCTTAATATAATGTCATATGTAATTTGGCCAACATATTATATAGCTGTATATCGAAGTGTTATTTCGTTGATCATAGCCACATAAACTGTAATATCCTGCCGTGATAAATCCTTGTGGTAGGATATTTCCGTGCGGTCTGCAGCTCTAAAAAACACAGATGTAATCAATTATTTCGGTTACTGGGGCTTGCAAAGACACCTTTGTAGTCCCATGACGAGTACTTATATCGCTGTGTTATTATAATGGAGCCTGCAGGTATACTGAATAAATCTTATGCTGGAACTCTTGTGGCCACTATGGTGTAATCCAGAGTGCCACACTCAATATGATATAAAATATTTGAGTATCAGTGTGCAATCAACGGTTATAGATGGTACATCTGTAATCAGGTTATTAGTTACTGTTGCCAGTGCTGCGCAATTCACAGTGTCGGATCACTGATATCTCTCTTCAGATGAACCCGTATGTTTTTACACCTAGACGGGCCGTTAAGCCGCTCGTCTGATATACTATTAAATGCTGGCTATGACGGTTCCTATAACATATGATACATGGATGGAGCATTAAACAGATAAGATTATTGATTGCTGCAGCCACTGCTGCATACTTCAAAGTGTCGTCATTGATTTCTAACGTTAGGCAGCTCGTTTGATATACCATTAAGTGTTTGCTGTAATAGTTCCTATATCATACGGTACATTAGTGGGGTATCAGATAGATAAAGTTATTAATTACTACAGCTACTGCCATGCAATTGCCAGTGCCGTCACTGATTTCTTACTTCTGATAACCCCGTGTGTTTTACAACCAGGCGAGCAGTTACGCCGCTCGTCAAGAGCACTATTACAGGCTAGTTATAGTAATTCCTATGTAGTACGGTACATATATACATATGTATTAGTAGGACAATAATATTAACATTTATATTATGCACATAAGACCCACTAGCACTATGCCAATGCACATTTCGCTCATAGGCTTCCTCAGGGCACTATAGCGCAGCAAATTCCGTTGCATATATATATATATATATATATATGTATATATATATATATATATATATATAAATAATTTGAGGTGGCCCCTGAGATATCACTGTACCAGGCCCCAAGATTTCTGTTGCCGGCCGTGCCTGTAGGCGGCGACTATCTGATTGCAACAGTGCAAAAATTGCTGCTAGCGATCAGGTCTGAATTAGCCCCTTAGTAAGAGGTGAGTCATCGCCGTGCAACATAAATTGAGCACAACTAGGAGGCCTTATAAGCAAATACATGTTTGCTCATTTAAATGGACATATCTCTGTTTCTGTTTGCGTTTTCAATTACACCCAACATCCACGACCGAATCTATTTTGGAGAAGGGAATCTTGCATAATATTAACCCTTCTTTAAATACAATGTTTAAGAAAAGTAGACCAGTACCCAGGAGCGGCTCTTGCCGCGGGCAAGCAGGATTCATGGCCATGGCACCGCCGCCGCTGCGCCGCCTACCCTCCCGAGTCCCGGCTCCCTGAGTCCTGGCTCAGTTTGTATACTTCCCCCTCCTCCTTTTAATTACTACTCCGCTCGGGGGCGGAGTTTTGTGCAATGACGCATTTACGTTGTGACATCACGACGCAGATGCATCATTACCCAAAACTCCGCCCCCAAGCAGAGTACTTATGATAGGGAGGAGAGGGGGCCGCCCGGAAAGCCAGAAAGCTAGTAGGAGGAAGGAGAGGCGGGCCGTAGAGCGGAAGCGGGATGAAAGAGGAACGCTGCAAACGTAAGTATAACTTTCTCTCTCTCACTCTCTCTTTCTTTGCAGAAAGGGACTCTGCCTGCCGTAATGTGTAAAATGGGGACTCTTGCCTGCCGTAATGTGTAAAATGGGGACTCTGCCTGCCGTAATGTGTAAAATGGGGACACGTGCCTGCCGTATTGTGTAAAATGGGGACTCTTGCCTGCCGTATTGTGTAAAATGGGGACTCTTGCCTGCCGTAATGTGTAAAATGGGGACTCTTGCCTGCCGTAATGTGTAAAATGGGGACTCTTGCCTGCAGTAATGTGTAAAATGGGGACTCTCTCCTGTCGTAATGTGTAAAATGGGGACTCTTGCCTGTCGTAATGTGTAAACTGGGGATTTAATGTATCAAGGGCATTGCGGTGTGTGGCATAATATTTTGCAGTGGGCATTACTGTGTGGGGCTTAATCCGGTAATTTTTTTTTTCCTGTGGTGGCCGTGATCTATTGGTGCAGGATCGAAAACTGGGGTGTAATGTAGTCTTTTCAAATGAGGCCATGCCCATTTATCGAGGTCACGCCCCTTGCCAGGAGCACGCGTGCAATTTTTTTTTTTTTTAATATCTATATGGGGGTGGGCACCAAAGGAAACTTTTGCCACAAGGTCTAGAACCAGCCCTGCCAGTATCCTGCAACAGTTTATTGGTATGCCACTAACTCCCTGACCCTAAAAGCACCAAAAAAATCCATTCCTGCAGTAGCCCTCTCCAGTTTGCGGCAAAAAACCCTCACCATTGGGATAATTCTACATGAGAAGTTGAAGGATCCTAAAAGGAACTAGATTTGTCTAACCTAAACCTGCTTTTACTCAAACATTCCTCTATTTGACACAAAAGTTTGTGAACGTTGTCAGCAGGAATACAACAGCAAACTGCTATCATATCTACTTTGATCCCAAGATAGGAGAGGCAACACGTTGGGCCTTCCATCTTGTCTTGGGCAAAGGAACTCCTAAAACCTTGAACAAGACAGATTTTGGCAAACGTTGCTATCACTATGAAAAGAAAATCGTCCAAATAGTGAGCAATACCATTGTAACTGGTGTCCACCTTAATATACCAATGTAAAAAAGTACTGAATTTCTAAAAATAGGAACAACAGATAGAACAGCCCATGGGCAAACATCTACCAATATAAAAAAAAAACATCTAATTTGAAACCCATAAACTTAAGTTACTCAGGATGAAGTGCTCTGCACAAGATCTGCGTCTCTCATCCACGTGTATTACCTGTTCCCATTCAAAATTACAGGACTTTACCCGGGCTTAACCCACTCTGTGGAATTTCCTCCCACGCACAATAAGACTCTCCTCTAATCTCCAAACCTTTAAACGTTCCCTGAAAACTCACCTCTTCAGACAAGCCTACAAAATTCCAGACCCATCCACATAACCTTCAATGATTCCCTATCCAGTTACACCCTCTATGTACAGTCCACATAACTTCACATTTTGTCTTCCAACATTGCTGGGTGATCATATCATATACAACCCATTAAGAATCTAGCAATCTGGTGGACCATTATGCAACAGGTAGCATTTCCCTATAGATTGTAAGCTTGGGAGCATACACACTTCCCGATCCGTCACGAACTGGACAGGTATTTTCATTCGCCCTCCCAGTTCAGCCGTCAATCACTGTCAGCTGGCACTGCCCGTACACACACAACATTGCACCAATATATCTGTAGATATATTGGTCATCGTGTGTGCTGCAGAGCCGACGTGATATGTCTGTAAACGAGGGCATTCACAGACATATTGTTGGTACACACTGGCCGACGGTCCAGCGATGTATCGCCGTTCAGTAGAACGGCTGATATATCGGCAGTGGTGCAAGTAGTGATATTATTGCTTAGTGGTACTGAGTATGCCAGAAAATGTGCGTAGTCACGTGTCATGAGGAAGCATGACCACATGACACTAGGGGGAGTGGCTACATTACACTAGGGGTGTGGCCACACAGCATAGTCCCCTTTCTTTGCACTCTGGAGGCAAGGCTAGAAATATATAGTTGTGCCTCCAGTATAATAGAAATATATAGTGATACCTCCAGTATAACAGAAATATATAGTTGTGCCTCCAGTATAATAGAAATATATAGTAATGCCTCCAGTATAATAGAAATATATAGTAATGCCCCCAGTATAATAAATATATATAGTAATGCCTCCATTATAACAGGAATATATAGTGATACCTTCAGTATAATAGAAATATATAGTAATACCTCCAGTATAATAGAAATATATTGTAATACCCCCAATTTAATAAAATACATAGTAATGCCTCCATTATAACAGGAATATATACTATAGTAGTGCCCCCAGTATAATAGAAATATATAGTAATACCTCCAGTATAATAGAAATATATAGTAGTGCCCCCAGTATAATAGAAATATATAGTGATACCTCCAGTATAATAGAAATATATAGTGATACCTCCAGTATAATAGAAATATATAGTAATGCCTCCAGTATAATAGAAATATATAGTGATACCTCCAGTATAATAGAAATATATAGTAATGCCTCCAGTATAATAACAATATATAGTAATGCCTCCAGTATAATAGAAATATATAGTACTACCTCCAGTATAATAGAAATATATAGTAATGCCTCCAGTATAATAGAAATATATAGTGATACCTCCAGTATAATAGAAATATATAGTAATGCCTCCAGTATAATAGAAATATATAGTAATGCCTCCAGTATAATAGAAATATATAGTGATACCTCCAGTATAATAAAAATATATAGTAGTGCCCCCAGTATAATAGAAATATATAGTAATGCCTCCAGTATAATAGAAATATATTGTGGGGGCGTGGCCTGGCTGCTGAAGGAGATAGACACGCACTGTGTGAGCTCCTGTGCTTTGGGGCTCCAAGTCTCCGAAATACTCCCTCTCTGTGCTCCTTTGCTGCTCCCAGCGGCTCCCCTGTCCCTCCTGTTTCCCCTGCAGTGTCCCTGTTTGAGCCGCGGAGTCGGGGAGCTGTACTTTGTGCTCCCGCGGATTGCGGCCTACGGGACTCCCTCAAGCCGCGGCCTTGATTTCCTCCTCGTCCCGGCGGCGGCCTCGAGTACCTCCGGATTTGACCGCGGACTTCTTCCTGACCTCCGGCACCTGCGCGCCCGCTAGCCGCAGCTAGAAGTGACTCCCAGCCGCCCGCTGCCTACCTTTACCGCCCGAAGCCGCTGGAGCCTTTGAAGAACGGACAGGATCGCGGAACGCCCGGCGGCCATCTTTGTGGTGATATTTGTGCTGCTTGCTGTCTCTCTCCTGCTGGGCCCCGCTGTGGATCCTCCTTGTGTGCTGCCGCTCGTGGGATTCCCGCATTGGGACGGGGGCTGGTTCCAGGGCTGTGCTCTCTGCTGGAGCTGGTGAACTTGGAGTCACCCATACAGCGCTGCCTGCCCTAGTGAGTTCTCCAGCCGGCTGTGACTGCTGCCTACTCCCGCTGGGGCTACAATATAATTATCAGCTGCTGCAGCTGCCCCTATCCAGTCTGCCTGCCAATTGCTGCAGCTGCCCCTCGCCAGTTTGGCCCCTGTGACTGAAGAGACCCTCAAACCCTCAGAGGCCGTGCTGTGCCCGCAGACCCCCTGCTGCAACGTGCCACACCCTATATTCTGGCCTGACTGAGCCCTGGTATTATGCTACTGCGATCAGATGTACAGGCCCCTAGCTATGTGTCTGCCTGCCTGATGTTGCCCTAAAGCCACGTGGGGGTCCACCGCACTGCGATGACTCACATATTTATATAACACCAAGGCCATATGAAAGTATAATGCTACGCCACCTTCTTTGCAGACCGATCTCATGGTGACAGGCATAAAGAAGAAAAAGGCCAAGACCAAGCCGGACGCGACCCCATCTCCTGGGACGCGACCCCCGTCATTACTCGTCAGATCTGCGGCAGTTCTTAACTCAACAGACCACAGACCCAGCCGCCTCCTCTGCCGTCCTGACCTCTCCGATTCTGCATACTATGGTGGGCGAGTTGTCGTCCTCTAGGAACCCGCTTCCTCCTATGGCTTTCTCTTCGACCGCAGAGATTAGCGAGATTCTGTCGTATGTCAGACCACTACCCACGAAACAGGATTTTTCAACCTTAGAGTCTCGCTTGCTGTCCACCATCAAGCAAGAAGTGACAGCGCTTCGACAAGATATGTCTCAAATTGCGGACCGTGTGGACATATTGGAACAACACGAGACATCTAGCGTTGACATTCTTACCAAATTTCGGGAGGTGCTTTCTCATCAGCGGAGTGACATATCTTATCTCAAATCACGTATTGAGGATATGGATAATCGCGGCCGGCGATATAATATCAGGGTCAGGGGTCTCCCTGAGAGCGTCCAGCAGGCTGATCTGACGAACGCCTTAACTGCAATATTTGGAGAACTTATCGACCTGGACTCAAACAAGGACATCGTATTTGATAGGGCACATCGTGCTCTCCATCCCCGTGGCATACCATCCGACACGTCGTGAGACGTGATTTGTAGGCTCCACTACTATGTCCAAAAAGAGGAGATAATGAGAAAGGCCTGTAAGCTGGATGGTATTGATTTTCAAGGCGAAAGGATTCAGTTATTTCCAGATCTCGCATGGTCGACTCTACAACAATGCCGAGCCTTGAAACCCCTCACCGATTCCCTTCGGAAACTTGAACTGAAATACAGATGGGGCTTCCCTTTTTCTCTTCAGGTCGCTCTTAATGGCAAAGTAGCTACCGTTTCCAGACCCTCTGAGCTACCGGCCTTCTTCACAACCCTAGGCATACCACCAGTCCTATTACCTGATTGGGAGGCCTTTCACCACCAGCCCGACATGCCTGCCGTGACCCCTCCAGATGATATGTGGCGGCAAGTGCGATCCCCGCGTACACGGGGGACTCATCCTGCTGGTTCACAATCTTCTGAACCTCCTTGACTGGGAGGCCCCTATCCGGTTTTGATGAGAATTCTCCTGCTGTTGCTGTTACATGCTTGCTTTTTCTTCTTTGTGTTGAAATACGTTGCTCACATGTGATCGTTGATATACTGGTTTTGTAGTTAAGCTGTAAGTTATCGTTAGAATAAGTTTTGCTTAAGTTCAAACTGCATCTTTATTCCGGATGATGATACCTCTTTATATATTTTCTACAACTGTCAGGAATATTTACAAAAGGTTTGAAAATTTAATTTTTTCCTTATTTTTTGTATTTTGCCCATTTGCGCCCCTTGGTAATTTTTCTCACTATTTCAGCTTCTACATTGTGGGTGGTCGCTGTCCTTGGCCCCCCGTTGGACCCCAATATGCTGTATCCCCTGTTTCTTCGGGCTAGGAGCAGGGCCATCTTAAGAGCAATGTAGGCCCTTGGGCACAGCAATGTACTGGGCCCCCTACCCATCCTCCAGTGGTAGGGGTGGGGGGCGCTATCAGCGGCAGCTTTGATGTGACGCGGGTGGTAGGGGGTGCTTAATAAGTATGGTAAGTGTGAATAGTAGAGTGGGCTTAATTTTCTGGTAGGAGGGCAGCTTGCTTGACTGCAGATATCTCAAGTTCCTGAAAGTAGATTTTTTAGGTTTGAATGGGATAAAAAACTAAAGAGTCACACTTTTCAGGAGGTGCTGGGGATTTGGGGATCAGAGTTCAGGAGCCAGAGCAATCCACCAACGAAAATATAAAATTGCATATTAGGCGTGTGGAGCTGGAGCAGGGACCAGCTGCTTGAAGGCTGATATCTCTGGTTCTGGGCATAGTAGAGACAAGCTGACAGTATCCACCACAAGGGGAGAGTCCCAGCTTTTGGAGTATGCCATCTGAAAAACTCTAAGTCAGACAGAACCCGAGATATCTGGCTGGGAAGAGCAATTAAGAGGCTGGGATTGGGACCACTGCTTTCAAGTTGGATATCTCCGGTTCTCAAGGGCCGATTTTCAAAAATCTGGTAGCTCTGGAAAGAGGAGACCCTCAGCTATCATCCTAGGGCCCTTATACTCCTAGGGCCCTTGGGCAAGAGCCCACTGAGCCCATACGAAAAGACGGCCCTGGCTAGGAGTCGGCAGGATTCCGCTCCTGTCCTTTTTGCAGCTGCTCCTTTTGTAATATTGCTATTAGCTTTGTTAGGCATTACTGCCCTTTGCAGAGTGGCTCTCCACACTGCTTCTTCTTTCTTTACTTTTTCTGATTTCCCTTTCACTCAATTTCCTACCTTTGTTGCTCTTTCTTTACCCCCTTGCTTGCCTATCGCAGGGATGTTTAATGCAATTCTCTTAAGACTACCGTAATGATGGGGATGAATGATTTACACGTAACTACCATTAATGTAAAAGGTTTAAATATTCCTGACAAAAGGTCTAAACTCCTCAAATGGCTTAGAGATGAGAAGGTCGATGTTGCTTTCATTCAGGAGACACATTTTAGATTGGGACAAGCACCGTCCCTGAAATGTCATTATTATCCTCGTGTTTTTATGTCCAATAACCCTTCTGGTAAGACATTAGGGGTGGCTGTTTTATTGGCTCGTCACCTCCCTATCCTTAATGTTACTTCACATAGGTTAGCTGAAGGTAGGGGGCTGTTGGTTAAATGCGATATACTGTACATAATCAGCGTTTCTCTTTTGTGAATGTTTATGCTCCCAATGCTCTGCAGCCTTCCTTTCTGTCTTCGGTCCTGGAAACTGCTGAGCCTCTCCTTGAAGGAGTGGTAGTGATGGGAGGCAACTTAAATTGGACTCTTGATCCCCTTCACGACACCTCTAAAAAGATCTCCTATAGGCCGGAGAAGGAGTACAGGAGGGTGAGACGCACCTTGCTCGACCACCAGCTGATCGATTCATGGAGACTGACGCATCCTGCTGAGGTAGATTATTCCTTTTTTTCGCACCCACATCAGACATATTCCAGGATTGATTACTTGTTCCTGAGCCACCGACACCTACATCTTCTTTCTGACGCTTCTATTGGACAAATTGTATGGTCGGACCATGCCCCTGTTAACCTTACAATACACCTCCCGTCTTGTACACGTCGCCAATGGTCTTGGCGTTTTAATGATACGTTTTTACAAGACGCGACATGTTGCTCTCAAATTGACTCCGCCTTAGACTCCTATATCGGTACTAACGATCTAGATGATATTTCGAAGGTCTCAGTATGGGAAGCACATAAATGCGTCATAAGGGGGGTTTGTGTCCAGATAGGCTCATTTCGTAAAAAAACAGAGGGAAAAACTTAGAGATGATTTATTGTCTAAGATAAAATCTTTTGAACTTTTACATAAGAAATTCCAAACCCCGCAACATTACTCTGATCTTGACAATGCTAGGGCTGATTTGAATAAATTGCTTTCTGACAGAGTTAAATTTTCATATCGGAAGTGCCGCAGCAGATACTACCAATGGGGCAACAAACCTGGGAAACTATTGGCCAAAGCTCTCAGAGAACAACGTGCACTCACTTTTATTCATTGTATTAAAGATAGTCGCGGACAGCCCCAACACGAGACACTCCAAATTGCTAAGTCCTTTCGGACCTTCTACTCCACTTTATACAATCTTTCTGGGCCTTCTGGATGGGCAGAGAGGCTATCTCACCGAGCAGCTATATCTGACTACTTAAGGACTCTAGACTTCCCAACACTGTCCAAAGATGAGGTAGACGGTTTGGAAGCCCCCTTTTCTTCTGAGGAGGTTGCTAAAGTTATTGATTCCTCACCCAACGGCAAAAGTCCTGGCCCTGACGGGTATACTATTGCCTATTATAAAGCTTTCAAGGAGAAATTAACCCCTCTTCTCACGAGAGCCTTTAATACTATATCAGAACACTCACATTTCTCCCCACAATCCCTTGAAGCCCATATTACAGTTTTACCCAAAGAGGGCAAAGATCCCAGTCTCTGCTCTAACTACCGGCCGATCTCGCTACTGAACATAGACATAAAACTCTTAGCCAAACTAATTGCAAATTGCCTCAAAACATTATTGCCCGGTTTGATTCATGGAGACCAAGCCAGATTTGTCTTAGGCCGAGAGGCCAGAGACAACACCTCTAAAGTGCTTAATATGATTCACTACGCTGGCCGGGCTTCGTCCCCCTCGATCCTGCTGTCGACCGATGCTGAAAAAGCTTTTGACAGGGTGGACTGGGACTTCCTGTCTGGTGTCTTGAGGCATCTAGGGCTTGGCAATGCCTGTCTCCATAGAATCTTATCTCTTTATACTTCCCCATCTGCTAAAATTAGGGTTAATGGCTACCTATCCGATTCCTTTTCAATTTCCAATGGCACACGACAGGGCTGCCCACTATCCCCGCTACTTTTTGTTCTATGCATGGAAGCTTTGGCCAGAAGCATTAGGGCTAACCCCAAAGTCTCCGGTTTGATGGTGAGGGGGACCGAATACAAATTGGCTTTATATGCCGACGACTTACTCGCTTTAATCTCGAACCCGGTCACCTCGCTACCAAATCTGATGATTGAATTTGATAAGTTCGGAGTCCTTTCTAATTTTAAGATAAATTATTCCAAATCTATTGTCATGAACCTGACCACCTGCCCCGATGTGATTGTGGGTTTGAAGTGCTCCTTCCCTTTTGCCTCGCATGACCACAAATTAAAGTATTTGGGGATATTACTCTCCAACGACTTATCCAAACTATTCTCCTTGAATTTTAGCCCCTTATTGACAAAGCTCTGTATGGACTTCCAGAGGTGGAAGAATTTACGACTATCGTGGTTTGGTAGAATTAACGTAGTCAAAATGAATGCCCTCCCTAGGTTATTATTCTTTCTTCAAACTCTCCCTATACACATACCTTTCCTGTGGTTTCGGGACGTCCAGAATCTCATTCGCGCCTTTGTTTGGGGTTGCAACGCACCTAGATTTAAACACGATATCCTATTTCGGACAAGACACCAGGGTGGACAACAGCTCCCACATATTCCCAGCTATTACCATGCAGTACAGTTGACTAGGATTTTAGAATGGACGCGGGCCAAAGACTGTAAACAATGGGTACTTCTAGAGGAGGGATGTCTCCCACATCATATTGAAATCGTACCATGGTTGCCTATCCTTCCAAGGGTTACTCACCCCACAGTCTCCCCCACGCTCAAGTTGTGGAACAAACTGAGGTCTGGGAGCCATATATCCTCCAAATGGTCCCCCTTAACTTCCTTTCTATATAATCCCGAATTTATTCCAGGTCTCCATGGGACGGCCTTTGCTCCATGGGTGGAGGCTGGGATTTTTAGGGTCGGTCAGCTGGTGAGTTCGGGCAGGGTGTGGTCATTTTCGGATATTCAATCTCTTTGGAATATACCCAGCTCTGGTTTTTGGAAGTTCCTTCAGGTTCATCATTTCATAACATCCTCCAGGAACCTCTCTGATATAACTAGAGATCTTACCTCTTTTGAAAAAATGTGTGTTTCCCCTAGATCTCCTACACACAGAAATATATTGTAAAGCCCCCAATTTAATAAAATACATAATAATGCCTCCATTATAACAGGAATATATACTATAGTAGTGCCCCCAGTATAACAGAAATATATTGAGCGACTTATTTAAACTGGAAGTTTGTGTTAGGGTCTCCTGCCCTGTGCTGCCACGTCGTCATGGCAACCGGGAGACAAGTGCTAGTGGAGTAACCTGAGCGCAGCTGATACTCCGGTTCGGGTCTTTTGCTGTGCAGTGGTTATAGGCTCTGTGCACAGCAGGGGATCCGGTGCTGGTTTTTGTGCTCACAGTCTGTGAGGTCTGAGTGGGGCGTGGATAGCACCTGCTTTATAAGGCCTCTTTTCAGAGTAAGCAGATGCTGCTGAATCTTTGTTGGTTAGTCAGTTCATGAAAGTTAGCCAGTACTGTGTAGCTTTGTATTTGTTTGTTGCTTACTGCAAATAGGCCTGGGGATTTGGTATTACACTCTGCCAATCCAGACCTAGCAGTAAGACTGGAGTCAGTCGTTTAGCTTGCTGGGGTTCTGTTACTACTCTGTGAACTTAGCAAGTTTGCGGCTGTATTCTAAGACTTGCCTGCCTAAATCCTGTCTCACTGTGCTAGGTGTCAGGGGTCAGTTTAGTGGCAGTAAGCTAAAACCTGTGCACTGCAAGTGAGAATTAGGATTGTGGAGATTCTCCTTGTGTCTATCATTCCATCTCTGACCAAGGAGTTTACTGCCACACCCGTTGGTAACCCTTTAGGGTTTTGCTGTTGCCCTTAGCAACAGCATTTCGGGTTCTCTACGTATTAAAACACAACATCTTGCTTTTCCATCTGTGCAGTTCTAATACAAGGGAGATACCCAGTTCCTTAGCCTCTGGGCTTCTCTGTTCACTTTGTGTGTATTTTGTTACCCTATCACCTTCTGTGTACGTTATGTCATATTCCCCAGTTTGTCTGTGAGTCCATTTGTTTCGCATAACAGTTCAAACACCAGTACATTCCTGCAGACACTGGAGTGCATAACAGTTCTGACACCAGTACTTTCCTGCAGGCACTGGTGTGCATAACATATTCAGCAGCCCAATACTCCTGTTGAAATTTTGTGGGAATATGGAGCATACCCCTCAAAATACGTTGCAACAGGTGGTTGATCAGGTGCAGGTCCTGACTCAAAAATGTAATGATTTGTCCATTAAAATGCACACCTCCCAGGCTGCTGGCGGAGCTCCCGCAGCAGCAGCACCTGCAGGGGTTAAGGAGCCGAAAGTGAATCTCCCGGATCGTTTTTCTGGAGATCGCTCGCAGTTCTTTTGTTTCAAGGAGAGCTGCAAGCTATACTTCCGGCTTAGGCCTCAGTCTTCTGGGTCGGAGATTCAGCGGGTGGGCATAGTGATTTCCTTGCTACAAGGAGACCCACAGGTCTGGGCATATGGGTTGCAGCCTGACTGTCCGTCGCTTAAAAGTGTTGATGCTTTTTTTACGGCACTGGGCATGTTGTATGATGACCCTGACAAGACGGCCTCAGCCGAGGCTCAGATTTCGATCCTTAAGCAAGGGCGAAGGCCAGTTGAGGTTTACTGTACGGAGTTTCGGAGGTTGGCCCATGATACCCAGTGGAATGACCCAGCCCTGAGACACCAGTACCGAAGAGGTCTTTCTAACCAGATAAAGGACCAACTGGTACAATATCCCTTGCCTGATAGCTTGGATCAGCTCATGCAGTTATCCATCCGGGTGGATAGACGGCTGAGAGAGCGTAGGCTTGAAAGGGAGACTGAGATTTCCTTCCTTCCCAAGGGAACCTCGGACTCTGAGGAATTTTCTGAGGAGCCTATGCAGATTGGGGCTACCCGCCTCTCCTCGCGTGAGAAGACGCGGAGGAGACAGCAGGGGTTGTGTTTGTACTGTGGGAATAAAGGTCATGTGGTAGTATCATGCCCAGAAAAGCCGGAAAACTTCAGGGCCTGAGGGTGATGGGAAATATCCTGTCAGGCCAGAAGTCAGAATTTCCCAAGAAGACTTTTATCATTCCGGTGACCTTGAAGATCCTCGGTCAAACTGTCAAGACTGAGGCCTTTGTGGACAGTGGGGCCGACGGGGTTTTTATGGACCGCCAATTCGCCCTGAAACACTCTGTTCCCTTAGTACCCTTGGCATCGGAAATTGAGATTTGTGGGTTAAACGGGGAACCATTATCCCAAGGTAAAATTACCTCTTGCACTAGCCAGATTTCTTTGTTTATTGGAGCCACACACTCTGAAAAATTGTCCTTTTATGTGACTGTCTGTACTTTTGCCCCATTGGTGTTGGGGTTACCCTGGTTAAGGGCCCACAATCCTCAATTTGACTGGGTCTCTGGGGAGATTCTTAGTTGGGGTACTGATTGTTTCAGGAGTTGCTTGAGCCTTCCAGTCAGGCTCTCGCAGCTAAATTTGCCAGGATTGCCAGGGTGTTATGCATATTTTGCGGACGTGTTCTCCAAAAAAATTGCAGAGGTACTACCTCCCCATCACCCCTATGACTGTGCCATTGATTTGTTGCCAAATGCTAAGCTTCCCAAGAGCAGGTTGTACTCCCTGTCACGTCCTGAGACTCAGGCTATGGCAGAGTACATTCAGGAGAACTTGGCTAAGGGATTTATCAGACATTCACAGTCTCCAGTTGGGTCGGGGTTCTTCTTCGTGGGTAAAAAGGACGGTTCGTTGCGACCCTGCATCGACTTCAGGGAATTGAACCATATCACAATTAAAAACTCATACCCACTGCCTCTCATTTCGGTCTTGTTTGACCAGCTTCGTACTGCCACCATTTTTTCTAAGATTGACCTACGCGGTGCGTACAATCTAATCCGAATAAGAGAGGGGGATGAATGGAAGACTGCCTTTAATACCCACTCAGGGCATTATGAATATTTGGTGATGCCTTTTGGGCTCTGTAATGCCCCGGCAGTCTTCCAGGATTTCATGAATGATGTGCTCAGGGAATATTTGGATAGATTCTTAGTTGTATACTTAGATGACATCCTAATCTTCTCCCATTCCCTGGAGGAACATCGGAAGCATGTACGCTTAGTCCTCCAGAAACTCAGAGACCACCGGCTTGGGGCGAAGCTGGAGAAGTGCGAATTTGAAGTTCAGCAAATCGCATTTCTAGGATATATTATCTCCCCAGAAGGTTTCCAAATGGAGAGTTCCAAGGTACAGGCAGTCCTGGATTGGGTGCAGCCCACTAGTTTGAAGGCGCTTCAGCGTTTCCTGGGCTTTGCGAATTTTTATAGACGATTTATCGCTGGATTTTCGTCTATAGTGGCGCCCTTGGTGGCACTCACTAAGAAAGAGGCGGATGTTGCTCACTGGTCTTGTGAGGCTAAAGCGGCTTTTGCCCGTCTCAAAAGGGCATTTGTTTCGGCCAAGGTGCTGCGACACCCAGATCCAGAGCGTCCTTTTGTGGTGGAGGTGGATGCCTCTGAGATGGGTATTGGGGCAGTGCTTTCTCAGATGGGAGTGTCTGATAATCGCCTTCATCCCTGTGCTTACTTTTCCCGTAAATTTTCGCCTGCCGAGATGAATTATGACGTGGGTAACCGGGAATTGTTGGCTATTAAGGATGCACTCGAGGAGTGGAGACACTGGCTTGAGGGGGCTAAGTTTGTGGTCTCAATTCTCACTGACCATAAGAATCTGGCATATTTAGAGTCAGCGAAGCGTCTCAATGCCAGGCAGGCACGATGGGCTTTGTTTTTTGCTCGCTTTAATTTTTTGATAACATATCGCCCTGGGTCAAAAAACATCAAGGCTGATGCGCTCTCGCGGAGTTTTGCTCCAATCCAGGAGACCACCGAGGAGCCGTTGCCCATTGTTTCCCCATCATGTATTAAAGTGGGCATTACCCAGGACCTCTTATCATTAGTCCTTAGAGCACAGGAGCAGGCTCCTCCAGACCTTCCGGTAGGTCTTTTGTTTGTGCCTCCTAGGTTAAGACAGCGAGTGTTTCTGGAATTCCATGCCAAGAAGTCAGCAGGTCACCCGGGTATTGCCAGAACTCGGGAGTTGCTATCTAGGGCGGTGTGGTGGCCCTCGGTGGCTAAGGATGTGGATCAGTGGGTTCGGGCATGTGACATCTGTGCCCGAAATAAGACTCCTAGAGGGGTTCCTGTTGGCCCATTACATCCACTCTCTATCCCATCTAAGCCATGGACCCACATTTCAATGGATTTTGTGGTGGACTTGCCCAAATCCTCGGGGATGACAGCCATCTGGGTTGTCGTTGACAGGTTTTCGAAGATGGCGCACTTCGTTCCACTGGTTGGGCTGCCATCGGCCAGACGCCTGTCTGAATTATTTATGCTGCATGTTGTGCGTCTCCACGGGTTGCCACTTGATGTGGTCTCTGACCGCGGATCCCAGTTTGTGGCCAAATTCTGGAGGGCATTTTGTTCCGATCTCCAGATTTCTGTCAGCTTGTCGTCAGGCTACCATCCGCAGTCTAATGGGCAGACTGAAAGGGTGAACCAGTCCTTGGAGCAGTTCCTCAGGTGTTATGTCTCCAAGTGTCAGACTGACTGGGTTGCTCATCTGTCCATGGCGGAGTTTGCCTATAACAACGCGGCTCACTCTGCTACAGGGATCTCTCCCTTCCTTTGTGTGTATGGGCATCATCCTAAGGCCAATTCTTTTGACCCCCTGGACTCCACGCCTGGTGGTTCCTCTGTGGTTTCGGTCCTTAGAGGTATTTGGCGGAAAGTGAAGAAAGCCCTTGTGTCTGTGTCATTAGTGACCAAAAGGGTTTTTGATAAGCAGAAAAGACCCTGCAGCTTCAAATTAGGAGACTTCGTCTGGTTGTCTACCAAGAATTTGAAGTTGAGACAGCCATCTCATAAGTTAGGCCCCCGGTTCATCGGCCCTTATAAGATCACCAGGGTTATCAATCCGGTGGCATTTCAGTTAGATCTGCCCCGTTCTTTGGGTATCAATAAAACATTTCATTGTTCCCTTTTAAAACGGGCGATTAGTAATCCTTCTTCCAGTGGAAGACCTTCCCCTCTTCTGATACGTGGCCAGAGGGAGTTTGTTGTTGAAAGGATTCTTGACTCCAAGGTGGTTCGGGGTCGGCTGTCATTTTTGGTGCACTGGAAGGGGTATGGCCCGGAGGAGCGGTCGTGGGTGCGCAGTTGTGATCTTCATGCCCCCAGACTGATACGCTCTTTCTTCTCGCAGTTCCCCGATAAACCCGGTGGTAGGGGTTCTTTGACCCCTCGTCAGAGGGGGGGTACTGTTAGGGTCTCCTGCCCTGTGCTGCCACGTCGTCATGGCAACCGGGAGACAAGTGCTAGTGGAGTAACCTGAGCGCAGCTGATACTCCGGTTCGGGTCTTTTGCTGTGCAGTGGTTATAGGCTCTGTGCACAGCAGGGGATCCGGTGCTGGTTTTTGTGCTCACAGTCTGTGAGGTCTGAGTGGGGCGTGGACAGCACCTGCTTTATAAGGCCTCTTTTCAGAGTAAGCAGATGCTGCTGAATCTTTGTTGGTTAGTCAGTTCATGAAAGTTAGCCAGTACTGTGTAGCTTTGTATTTGTTTGTTGCTTACTGCAAATAGGCCTGGGGATTTGGTATTACACTCTGCCAATCCAGACCTAGCAGTAAGACTGGAGTCAGTCGTTTAGCTTGCTGGGGTTCTGTTACTACTCTGTGAACTTAGCAAGTTTGCGGCTGTATTCTAAGACTTGCCTGCCTAAATCCTGTCTCACTGTGCTAGGTGTCAGGGGTCAGTTTAGTGGCAGTAAGCTAAAACCTGTGCACTGCAAGTGAGAATTAGGATTGTGGAGATTCTCCTTGTGTCTATCATTCCATCTCTGACCAAGGAGTTTACTGCCACACCCGTTGGTAACCCTTTAGGGTTTTGCTGTTGCCCTTAGCAACAGCATTTCGGGTTCTCTACGTATTAAAACACAACATCTTGCTTTTCCATCTGTGCAGTTCTAATACAAGGGAGATACCCAGTTCCTTAGCCTCTGGGCTTCTCTGTTCACTTTGTGTGTATTTCGTTACCCTATCACCTTCTGTGTATGTTATGTCATATTCCCCAGTTTGTCTGTGAGTCCATTTGTTTCGCATAACAGTTCAAACACCAGTACATTCCTGCAGACACTGGAGTGCATAACAGTTCTGACACCAGTACTTTCCTGCAGGCACTGGTGTGCATAACAGTTTGGGCAACGAAATGGAATATGAGGTTTAATGTGGAAACTTTGGGACTAAGAATATACATGCAACCTTCAAATTAAACGGAGAAAATGTAGGGGAAACGGTATTAGAAAAAGACTTGGGGGTGTTCATTAATAGAAGACTTAGTAGTGGTTCCCAATGTCAAAGTGCAGCAAAAAGGCAAAAAAGGTGTTAGCATTCATAAAATGGGGAATTGAGACATGAGAGGAGAGTGTAATCCTCCCATTGCAAAAATCATTGGTGTAACCGCATCACACTATAAAAGAGACATATTAGAACTTGATAAGGTTCAGAGGCGAGACACCAAATTGATTAAGGGGTTGGAGACACTGGGCTATGAGGAGAGGCTTTCTAGGTTACATATGTTTACACTAGATATGAGACAACTAAGAGGAGATATGATTAATTTTTACAAATATATAAAGGGACAATAAACGGAGCTATAAGGTGACTGATTTGTTTATTAAGAGACCTCTACACAAAACGTGCGGACACCCGGTAAGGCTTGAGGAGAGGAAATTTCGTTCTCAGCGCAGGAAGGGATTCTTCACTGTAAGGGCAATACGAATGTGGAATTCACTGCCAGAGAAGGATGTAATGGCGGACTCAGTCAATGGGTTTAAAAATGTGTTATATACATTTATAATGGAAAAAGATATACGAGTATATTACCTTTAACCAGCATAAATATAGGGAATGCAATATAGTAACATAGTAACATAGTTCCTGAGGTTGAAAAAAGACAATTTGTCCATCGAGTTTAATCTAATTGTGTCCTACGCTGTATTATTTATTTAGGAGTAATTTTGTTTGTTGCTGATGTCGGCTGTTGTGTTTGTTCCTTTTTTAATAACTATAGTGCGTGACTATGTACCATAACCTTGTATATCATTATCCATTAGGAATTTATCTAACCTATTCTTAAAGCTGTTGACCGAGTCCGCCATTGCTACTCTCTCAGGCAGGGAATTCCAAACACGCATTGTCCTTACTATGAAAAAGCCTTTTCGCCGTTGTGTGCGGAATCTTCTCTCCTCTAACCTAAGCGGGTGTTCACGTGTCCTCTGTGTTGATCTTACCAAAAACAGGTCCCCCACAAGCTCTGTGTACTGTCCCCTTATATATTTGTAAATGTTGATCATGTCCCCTCTTAGTCTCCTCTTTTCCAGTGTAAACATGCTTAGCCTTGCAAGCCTTTCCTCGTATTCCAGCGTCCACATGCCCTTAACTAGTTTGGTCGCTCGTCTCTGTACATTTTCTAGCTCGAGGATATCCTTTTTGTAGTATGGTGCCCAAAATTGTGCACAGTATTCAAGATGGGGCCCATTAGTGATTTATATAATGGGATTATAACACTCTCGTGCTTTGCATCAATTCCCCGATTTATGCATGCTAATATCTTATTAGCCTTCTTTGATGCAATCCTACTTTGGGTGCTGCTGCTTAGTTTGCTATCTATGTGAACACCTAAGTCTTTTTCCAGTACAGACTACCCTAATATTACCCCACATAATATGTAGGTTTTATTTTTGTTCTTGCTACCAAAGTGCATTACCTTACACTTGTCTGTATTGAAGCTCATTCTCCATTTTGCTGCCCATGCTTCTAGTTTGACTAAGTCGTTCTGAAGAGACTCAGCATCCCCCTCCGTACAGTATTTATAACCTTACACAATTTGGTGTCATCTGTAAAAATTTACACCATGCTCTCTAGATCTACTGTTAGATCGTTAATGAAAATGTTGAACAATAGTGGTCCAAGTACAGATCCTTGAGGCACACCACTTAGCACTTCTATCCAATTTGAAAAAGTTCCATTTACCACAATGCGGTGCTCCCTATTATTTAACCAATTTCTGACCCAAGTGCATATTGTGCTCCCTAGCCCTATTTCTTGTCATTTATAGATAAGTCTCACGTGTGGTACTGTGTCAAAAGCTTTAGCAAAGTCTAAAAAGATTACATCCACCTCCTTACCCTGATTAAGGTTCATACTAACTGTTTCATAAAAGCCAAGTAAGTTTGTTTGACATGATCTGTCCTTCACAAATTCATGTTGGTTCCTAATAATGACCTTATTGACTTCAAGGAACTACTGTATACTGTCCCTTAGAATTCCTTCCAGTACTTTCCCTACTATAGATGTAAGACTAACTGGTCTATAAATAGCCGGTTTAGCTTTACTTCCCTTTTTGAATATTGGCACTACTTCTGCTATACGCCAGTCTTTGGTAACCACCTGATAAAACTGAATCATTGAAGATCAAAAATAGCGGTCTTGATAGTTCAGAGTGTAGCTCCATGAGAACCCTTGGGTGAATCCCATCGGAACCAGGTGACTTATTATTCTTTACATTTTTTTAATCGGTCACAGACTACCTCCTTACTTAAATAAGCACTTAGCAGTGGGACATTATCTTTGTTGAGATTGTTAATCCCTGCATTTGGTCCTCTTTTGTAAATACCGATGAGAAAAGCTCATTTAGTTTGTCTGCTATGTCATTATTATTTTTGACTAAGACTCCCTGCTTGTCCTTTAAAGGGCCTATACTCTCCTTCTTTAATCTTTTGCTGTTAATATATAAAAAATGGGATTTGATTTGCTTTCCTTTGCTACTAGTTTTTCAGTTTCTCCTTTAGCCGCTCTTATTTCTTTTTGGCATATTTTGTTACAATCCTTATAGTGCTGAAATGACTCAGCATTTCCGTCAGATTTGTATTTTTGAATGCTCGCCTCTTTTTTGCCCATTAGTTCCTTTATCTTTTTGTTGAGCCACATTGGTATGGAATTTTTACTCCTTTGTTTGCTGCCCGAGGGAATAAATTTGCGAGTATTTTCAACTAGCAGTGATTTTAATACCTCCAATTTCCCCGTAGTATTTTTTTTCCCCATTCAATGTCCCTTAAAGCTTCCCTCATCATGTCAAAGTTGGCTTTGCTAAAGTTTAGAGCTCTAGTTGAGCCAGTATAAGATTGCTTATGAAAACTGATATTGACTGTGACCATATTGTGGTCACTGTTTCCCATTGGCTCCCCTACTATAATATTTGATATCAATTCCCCATTGTTAGTTAATACCAAGTTTAAGATTGCATTGTACCTAGTAGGTTCTTCGATTAGTAAGTAGTTATAATTTAGTGTGTTTTTACCCCTAGCAGTATCACATGACTCATTTGTCCAATTTATCGCTGGATAGTTAAAAGCTCCCATCACTATTACGTCTCCTACTCCTGCTGCTTTTTCAATTTGTTTCAGTAACATTTCCTCATCAGACATATTAATACCAGGCAGCTTGTAGCATAGCTCCAATACTATCTGTTTTGTTCCCTTTCCCCCGCATGCAATTTCTACCCATAACGTCTCAATAGTATTTACAGTCCCCTCTTGAATATCTTCCTGTATATCAGGTTTTAAAAACGGCTTTACGTAAAGACATACCCCTCAACCTGGTTCATTTAATCTTTCTCTCCTGAACAGCATATAACCCACTAGATTGACTGTCCAATCATGAGATTAGTCCCACCAAGTTTCAGTAATGCCTATAATATTGTACTGTTTGCTTGCTGCAAGGATTTCTAGTTCCCCCATTTTACCTGTAAGGCTTCTAGCGATTACATACATACAATTAAGATAAGTATTTCCCCTTGCTGGGGACTTCATTTTCTATATGCAGTAATGATGACCCATAATCATCGTTAGTTGGTGTTTTGGTAATACCTTTGGTAATACCTATGTCAATACCCTTGCCTGCTGCTCTTCCACTCCCCCCTCCACCCCTATTTCTTTCACTACCTCTATCCCCACTATTCTCACTGCATGACCCGTAGTTTCTAGCTAAACCCTCCCCCCAGGCTCCTAGTTTAAAAACTCCTCCAACCTTCTACCCATCCTTCCCCCCAGCATCGCTGCCCCCTCCTCAGTCGGGTGCAATCCATCGCAACAAAAAAGATGTTGCCTGAATGAGAAGTCTGCCCAGTGTTCCAGGAACACAAACCCCTCTTTCGTACACCAGTCTCTAAGCCACACATTTATCTCCCTAATCTCCCTCTGCCTCCCTGGACTAGCACGTGGCATGGGTAATATTTCACGGAATATTACCCTAAGTGTCCTTGTTTTTAGTTTCTGGCCTAAGTCCCTATAATCTTTCTTAAGGACATCCCACCTGCCACTAACTTTGTTGTTGGTGCCAACGTGCACCAAGACCTCCGGGTCTTTCCCAGCCCCTCCCAACAATCTCTCTACTCCATCCGCAATGTGCCATACCCGAGCACCTGGGAGACAACAGACTGTACGGTGATCATGGTCCCGGTAGCAGATTGCCCTATTTGCCTTCCTGATAATAGAATCCCCTACCACCACAATCTGACTAGGTACCTCGCTTTCTTTTACCCCATCCGTGCCGGAGGGACCGCTCCTCTGGCTGCTAGAGGGAACATTCACCCTCAGGTTGTACTCGATGGACAATTTGTCTTTTTTCAACCTCACCAACTATGTATGTTACTATGTACAAAATGTTACTATGTATAGAGTAGTGTCCCACATTACAATATAAATATATAGTAATGCCCCATAATAATAGAAATATATAGTAGTGTTCACATTACTATATAAATATATAGTAATGCCCCCATAATAATAGAAATATATAGTAGTGTCCACATTACAATAGAAATATATAGTAATGCCCCATAATATATAGTAGTGTCCCACATTACAATATAAATATATAGTAATGCCCCATAATAATAGAAATATATACTGTAGTAGTGATCACATTAAATTAGAAATATATAGTAATGCTCCCATAATAATAGAAATATATAGTAGTGTCCCACATTACAATATAAATATATAGTA